>NW_027361962.1:2160000-2332500 GCF_039654945.1 Dendrobates tinctorius | reverse complement strand
AAAGAAAACTGCAAAGAGGAAGAAAAAACAAAAAAACCACGGGCGCCTTCATCTTGAACAATCCAGCAGGTTCGGTCATTTGCACATGCGCTTATTCTGGTTTTCATCAGAGCGTAAATTAAAAAGCATTTTCATGACTCCCATGTGGTGAGCGCAGGGGTTTGGTTCAATGGTGCCACTGGGATTGGATGCAGGACGCGGAAATCACACGATCGCCTGCAGGTCCCATTGGCTTGTATGGCGTAAAACGTACCCAAATTTGAGGGCTCTGCCAGAGCACCCCAGAAACTCTCCTCTAACCTCCCAGTCACCAAAACAAATCGGAAACAGCAGCTATTATCCAAAACTGAGGTCACGTGTCACTTCCCCCCTCCAGTCTACAAAGCTTCATTCATCAGTTTCCCCTGTGTCGGTCCCCTTAAGGGGCGTGGTTAACCCAGCGTAGTGGGCGTGTTATAAGAGCTGTGGCGGTTTATGGGCGTGGCTACTAGGTCTAAGTTACAAGTTCTGGGCGTGTCTAGTCTCTTGTCAGCTCCTCCCACCGGCTGGGAGAGGAGTCGGTGTCCCGGCCACAATGAGCTGCATCCTCCGGAGGCTGCTGAGCGGCGGGAGAGCCGTGTACCCGGCCAGGCCGCCATGGTTGGGCTACAGCTCCGGTGAGTGGCTGTTACTGGCCAGTTGTGCTTGGTGGGGAAACTTCCTGCAAACTTTTCCAAACTTTCTAAAACTTTTCTGCCCCCCTCCCCTTTAGTTTTAATGTATATTGTGTGGGTGTAAAATGGTGCATTGCACAGCGCTCCCTCTGATGGCCACTTCTGCCATAGATTTGCTATTAGAGGACAGACTAAAATATATATTCCAACTTTTTTGTGACTGTACATTAGGGTAATATAATTTTTATTTGTATAGCGCCAACATATTCCGCAGCACTTTACATTATAGTTGTGACATTAAGCGACCATGATGGTTCCACTGACTTCTATGGGAACAAGTTGCCCTGAGATCTTTCTCTGCAGACCACTGTACAGATCTGGTGGTCGTACACCGCATATGGGTGAGATCTGCAGACAGGTATCATAGGACGCCATACACACGGGCCGCACTGTGTTTATTGCCGCTGTGGAACTACAAGTCCCAGGCTGTTGTGCCTACCTCCTCTATAGTGGCTTCTATGGTCCGAGCACATGTTGGATGACCTGGTGGCAATGTTACCTGCCATGGACACTCACCGGAACACGCACGCTCGTCCATCATGGCCATATTATACACACACCGCAGGCCGCTCATTAGCTGCGCCCCCAGGCTGCTTGTTAATTACTGGTGATTAGTAGCAGCTGATTGGGCAGAGACTCTCAATCCAATTATGAATGAACCACTAATTGCTTGTAGAAGGAAACCTGCTGTGCCCAGGCTGAAAATATTAACCGTTCAGAGCCTGAGAGTCATAAAATAGATATTTTATTTTTTGCAAGATCTTTGCTTGCTGTCAGCAGGGCCGGCGTTGGGGGCAGACAGACTAGGCATCAGCCCAGGAGCCCCCCACCCTGTGAGTAGAGACGTTCTTGATGATTCCTACCCATCAAGTCTTTCCACATCTGCAGTTTTGTTACAGTGCAGCTATTCCAGTCCTGCCGGATTGTATCAAACAGCCCCATAAACCTCAGCTTCCCGAACCTTTTGTAAGATTTAAATGCCTCATATTTTAGGATCTTAGGATTTCTGCAGTTGTGGAAAGACGGGAAGGGGGGACTACACAACGACTGTAGACACTAGTGCAAGTGATTGGGGTCACATAGCAAAGTGCCGCAAAAAGTCCAACTGGTTACGATATTTGGGGGTCACGATGTGACCTTATTATTCCCTGCATTATGGTATGCTGCAGGAGCCAAAATCTTTATGTAGCCCCATACGTTTCCAAGAAAGAGCCACAGCCATCGTGGCTCCTATTATACCCTATGTGTGGGTGGTCTCCCACTTTTCCAGCCCCCTCTAAAAAAAAAAAAAAAAAAGTACAGATTCCTAGTAGTTGTACAGCCAAAACAGTGGGGTCAGTCTCGGCCACGTAGACCTGGAGCAGGGTCTTCTCGGGCGCACACATCTGGCCCAGTCATGGAGGCGGCTGGGGTGGGCAGTTTCCTCTGTACTCTCTTCTCTCTGCACTTTCTCCTTCCCCCATACAGAAGTGATCGCACACCCTTCTCACTGACCTTTGTTGAGAAGAGAGGGGGTGGTGGTGATGGGGGCACTACAACCCCCAGGCTCTCCAAAACAGGGACTCAAGTTTCACTCCCCATGCCGGCCGGTGCGATCTATTTGTCGTGCCTCTTCTTCTTTTGTGCCCTATACCATTTCTATACCCAGAGCACTCCATTCTTTTTTTTTTTTTTTCTACATATCCCATGATTGTGAACTCTTTGTGTCTAGCGGCTCCTGAGATCTGTGAAAGGACGCTGATCGCCGTGAAGCCGGACGGGGTGCAGCGGAGACTGGTCGGGGAGGTCATCAGACGATTTGAGCAACGTGGCTTTAAGTTGGTGGGAATAAAAATGCTACAGGTACTCCCCCCTCTCTGAATCGCAACGGGAACGGTGTAACTCTTCTTTACCTATGGTGGCGCTAGAGGGGAAGCTGGGCAGGTGAATGGAGTCAACCACCACCTCATTCATCTGTCATCGGCTTATCTGCCTGGAGAACTAAAGGATCGGGCTGCCCTATCCTTAAAAAATATGCCCTATCCTTATCCCCCCCGACATGTTCTGTAAAGGAAGTTTGAGAGGCCCCCTATATACAATGTTGTCTGGTCGACCAATCTCTGGAGAAGTTGTGTCTTATGCCTAAATTTATTTAATTTTCTTTAAATTTACTTTGCAGTCCTATGTAAAACCACAGCTGACACATGGTATATACTGCTGTATTGGCACATAGTTTTTGCAGGGGTCACATACTGCCCTGCCCTGGGGTGTAACTCTTCCTGTCCAGACAACTCGGATCCTTTAAATTGTGATTCATCAATTGTTCTTTAATTATAGCGGAATGGCGGATATAAAGGGATGTAGGACTGAAGGTCAAAACAATGAAAGAAAAAGCTTGTAAAGAAGTTTCCTGACTTTGGAGAGTGAAAGCCATGAGTCCTAGTGTACCCTATAAAATATTATTGGGGGAGGAAATGTAATATCTGTAACTAATGCTGTCCGTTCTATTGATGTTTTCCCCTCCTTAGGCCTCTGAGGTCGTCCTGGGCGAACATTATCATGACCTACAGAAGAAGTCCTTCTATCCTGCGCTCATACGGTACATGGCGTCCGGACCTGTGGTGGCAATGGTGAGTATGGTCCGAAATATCATCTAGTTTTGTGTTTATTTGATGTTTAATTTTTCCTATCTTTTGTACGGATGCATCTAATGTGCGTCTGCAAAGGTCATTGTGATGGGATGGAGAGCTGTGACATCTCCTCTTTTGATTGGTGGATCCTGAGTTTCTGTTGTGTATAGGTGTTGTGTGTCATTATAATCCAGCCTCTGATGATAAGGAGACTGCTGAAAAATTTTTTTTTTTTTTTATATATATATTTCTCCAGGTTTGGGAGGGTCACAACGTGGTTAGATCTTCCCGTTTGATGGTTGGGGAGACTGACTCTTCTCAGGCCAAGCCTGGTACTGTGCGAGGAGACCTCAGCGTTCATATCAGCAGGTAATTATTTGTTAAATTATATTCAGTCTAAAAATTCTACAAAATATGTCTTCAGGCAAGCCCGAGAAGAAAGCTACTGTTCTTGGTAAAGCTGACGATCAACATGGCCGGCCAGTCGTTGGCTAGGCTTTTCTTCATATTCTGTTTGCTGCCCTAGACCTGTAACTAGCTTTGGCCGGGTTCACATTATGTTTGATCCTCATGCCGGTGGCTCCATATTTGCTTTCAACTGAAGCTCTGAAAAATGGAATTTGGGCATATCCCAATGGGGCTGTTCATTGTAACGATGCAGATGGTCACGGTGTGCTATTGTCGGACGTAATTTTTTTGGCTGTATCCTCCTATTTGAGGTGGGCACCAAAATGCAGTTGGCCACGTCTTGGTGCCCACCTCAAATGGACAGATACAGATGACAATTATGTCCAACAACCGAGCCACTGACCTGGGGATTACTGTAAATGCAAAATCTCCAAGGCCCCCCCCCCCCAGTTAGCCCGGGTCTTTAATATTAATGGTCTTCTCATAAGGGTCAAAGAGACCTTTTGGGCCCCTCGAGGCTCCAGGACTTCCTTGCACCCAATATACATATGCCCCTGTGCATTGGTGCCCCTTGGCTCTCATGAGGCCAACGTCGCAGCTTCCAAAAGACAAGTCTATCTGTTTCTGAAACTATTTTAGGAGTCTGGGGGAAATGATAAGCTGTAAACTTCTTCTGTTCTACTTGTCTGCAGGAACATCATCCATGCCAGTGACTCGGTCGAGGTGGCGGAGAAGGAGATCGGCTTGTGGTTCCATACTGCAGAGTTGATCACTTGGGAAACTAATGATCATAGTGACTTGTATCAAGTTTAGTGCTGCTGTGGCCCCTCAGACCTGCACAGACCCTCACGCCATGCTGAGGGGCCCGAAAAACTTCTAGAGGGTGATAACAAGTAAATGACAGGCAAAGTTGAGCTCGTGGGTTCTCGGGGCACTGACTGCCTTCACCAGCCACTAATGTTACTGTTCAATAAAATGTCTTTATATAAAACGAGCCGCGTGCCAGCGTCCTGTTTTCACCGTCGGCTCCAGAGACCTTTCCGGAGGGCCAAGCATTTTTCCATTGCTTTCCGTCCCATGGGCATGTTGTGATCTGCGATCTTGTTCCCGTCCTCTGACTGTGAGGTGCCTGCGTTCTGTTAACTCTTCTAAAACTGAAACTAAGACTAGAGATGCTATAATATTACCAGAGGGGCTGTATAATAAAGTCCAAAAAATATTAACCCTTTTGCGAAGCTGCCATTTTTCACTTTTTTTTAATTTGTATTTAATGGTACAATTTTGGAGCATATATTTTTGCTTTTTATTTTATTACGGCATTTACCTTTTTATGAGTTAAATAATTTATTAGTCCCCCTAGGGGACTTGATCTATATGTGGCAATAATTCTAATACCATCAGCTCCCCGCAATCATATCATGGGGGTGGGAGATGGACGTAGGAAACGACTGTCTCCCAGTCTCAACCTCTTCAATGCTGTTATCATAACTTGCTAGAAGTCTGTAACCTGGAGAAAGGCAGAAGTCTGATGGCCCCAGCGCCTGTCACTGAAAACGCACCAAATGTATGAACTGCGTGCTCTGATAATTCTGTGATGGTGGAATTTTTTTTTTTTTTTTTTGTGCAACAGCTTAGTCTCTGGAGTCTCTGGTCTATACACCTTTTGGCATGGAGCCCACCATGTTATGCTCCTGATACTCCTGTCATCCAGGCTAGGGTTACACAACGACGTTGGCCTCCCTGTTATGTAGCGCTTCTGCTCACGAGTCCAAGCCTATATATACTCTAACTATACATTTGTGCAGTGCAAGCTGCTTCCTGAGTGACTTCTGCTCCTACTTTGTCAGCATCTTGCACCAGATATATAAAAAAAAAAAACACCATTTTACCCTTCGCCACGACAGCACCCACTGGAGGTAACGGATCTGCCCCATTTGGAACAGGAAACTCTACAGAAAGATAAAAGGGGACGGTCCGCCTTTCCTCCTCAGTTTTGGTTTCCTATTCCCAGGGAACCTCAGGATAATCCTTCAGGAAGACATACCTGGATTTGCACGCCGCCTGCGCGGTGTCCATGAGAACCGGCAGGGGCTGCGATCCGGAGGCAGCGTCGGGGGAGACTCCGTTAGACGGCTCCCCCCTCGTCTGATGGCTAAGAGGTGATGACTGGTCCGGGAGAGGCCGCCCCGGTCTCACCTAGGAGCGCGCCAGGGGGCACCAAGGGTGCAGGAGCCGCCGCTGCAGAGAGCGGTAAGTGCACCAGTGGCGCGAAGAAGAAAAAAAAAAAAAGGGAGGTGGCGGCAGCGTAGAGAGAAGCGCGGGCCGCATACAGGAGCGGTAGTCGGCCGGCGCAGAGGCTCCTGAGCCCCGGAAGTAATGAGTGAACTTCCGGGGCAGGATGGCTGAGGAGCGCGATGGCGCATGTGCGGTGGACCCCGGGGAGGAGCGACTTCCGGGGAGAGAGAAAGGGGAAAAAAAAAAGAGGAAATCTATCTAAACAAGCGCCGCAGCTTAGTGGCAGGAAGCCATGTCGTCCCCAACGGATGTGCACGCTCCAGCAGGAGACTCTGCGGGGGGGCAGCTCCTCCAGGGACCGCACTACTAGGACAGACACCTCCCGCAGGAGCGAGGTGGAGGAATCAAGACCTAGGACAGGATCCCAGCCATCTGACCCGGTAATAAAAGCTTCACTGGGTGAGTGTGCAATGTATATACTCTGCCTATTAAGCTGACCTCTCCTCCTCCCCCCCCCCCCCCCCCTCCTTTCGCCATGTCTCCCTTCTCCAGGCGAAGAAAAAACAAAAATCCAAGCATAAAGAATGCGCTTTATGCGCTGAACCTCTCCCTTACTCCTACCCCAATAAGCTCTGTAAACAGTGCACCAGAGAGACTAGACAAGGGTCGGCAGTATCCTCAAACGACATTCGGGCCACAATTAAGGAGGAAATACAGGCTATCACCCGTGCCAGTACTCCCTCAGAGGCTAGGAGCAAAAAACAGGTGACCCTCAGCTCAGAGTCAGAGGAAGAACAGGGGTTAATCTCCGACTCTTCACTCACATCCTCATCGTCATCATCAGATATTGAGGGACGGTCATGTTTTCCCCTGGATAGTGTGGATAACCTGGTCAAATCTGTGAGGAACACTATGGGGTGTGAGGAGACAAGGGGCGCCCAAACCGCACAAGAAATAATGTTTGCGAGGTTGGCGGAAAAGAAAAGGAGAGCGTTTCCAGTAATACCGGCAGTTAAGGCCCTAATAAAGAGAGAGTGGGAAAAACACGATCAAAGAAGTTTTCTCCCATCGGCCTCAAAGAGGAAGTATCCATTTAGCGATGACGAGCAACCTTGTACGCCCTATTCTATTTTAGAATTTTGGATAACTAGAGGTGGAAGACCTGTGAAGACTCAGACGTCAAGGTTAGATTTCAGAAAGGCAGATTTTAAGGGATTCAGAAAGAGAATTGGAGGGATCCAATGGCTGGATATCCTTAAAGACAAAAATGTCCAGGAAGGATGGGAAATCTTGAAAAATGAAATTCTCAAAGCACAGTTGTTAACAATTCCGAAAAGAGGGAAGAATAGGAAGCATTTAAGGAAACCAGGATGGATGAACACAGAACTTAAGCACATGCTAAAAAGGAAGAAAAAAATGTTTATAAAATGGAAAGAGGGAGGCATATCTAAAGAAGAATATAATGCTGTCTGCAGAACCTGCAGGGCACAAATCAGATTAGCTAAAGCTGAAAATGAACTGAGGCTTGCAAGAGATGTCAAAAGCAATAATAAAGGATTTTGGGGATATGTCAAAAGTAAAAGAAAAGTCAAAGATGCTATAGGATTTTTACAGGATGAAAATGATGAAATGGTAAGACAGGATGTTGAGAAGGCTGAACTTTTAAATTCCTATTTTGCATCTGTTTTCTCTCAGAAAGGAAATGCAACATCAACTGTTATTCACTGTCCTATTAAGGGAATAGAAGAATCCAGGATATCTATAAACAGAAAGATAGTGAGGAAACACTTAGCTAACCTAAATGAATTCAAGTCTCCAGGTCCAGATGAATTACACCCCAGAGTACTGAAGGAGATAGCAGAAGAAATTTTTGAACCCCTCTCCATAATCTTTGAAAATTCTTGGAGAACAGGAGAAGTGCCAGAAGACTGGAGAAGAGCAAATGTTGTTCCTATCTTCAAAAAGGGGAAGAAGGTGGACCCAGGCAACTATAGGCCGGTGAGTCTGACTTCTATATCAGGAAAGATCTTTGAACAAATTATTAAACAACATGTATGTCAATACCTGGATAAGAATGAAGTGATTAAACAGAGTCAGCATGGGTTTCTAACTAATAAGTCATGTCAGACTAACTTAATTTCCTTCTATGACGGTATCACTGATTGGGTGGATCAAGGAAATGCTGTAGATATAGTATATCTTGACTTCAGCAAAGCATTTGACAAAGTCTCTCATACAATCCTTATTGAAAAAATGACTAAGTATGGAATGGACAAGGCAACTGTTAGGTGGATTCATAACTGGCTTAGTGATCGGACCCAAAGAGTGGTCCTAAATGGCTGCACATCCAGTTGGAAGAATGTCTCAAGTGGGGTACCACAGGGCTCTGTCCTGGGCCCTGTATTGTTCAACATCTTTATCAACGATTTAGATGAAGGAATTGAGGGTAAACTGATTAAATTTGCTGATGACACAAAGCTAGGAGGGATAGCTAATACTAGAGAAGAGAGAGAGAGGATTCAAAAAGATTTAAATAAACTGGAGAAGTGGGCAGCAACTAACAGAATGGTTTTTAACAGGGAGAAATGCAAAGTACTACATCTGGGCAATAAAAATGAAAAAAGCATATATAGAATGGGAGGAATAGGGCTAAGTGACAGCACATGTGAAAAAGACTTGGGTATACTAATAGATCACAGACTGAATATGAGTCAACAGTGTGATGCAGCAGCAAAAAAGGCAAATGCAATTCTAGGATGTATTAACAGAAGCATACAGTCTAGATCACGTGAAGTCATTATTTCCCTCTACTCCTCTTTGGTCAGACCTCATCTGGAATATTGTGTCCAGTTTTGGGCACCACATTTTAAAAAAGACATCAACAAACTGGAGCAAGTTCAGAAAAGAGCGACCAGAATGGTGACCGGTCTGCAAACCCTGTCTTATGAGGAAAGGTTGCAGGATTTGGGAATGTTTAGTTTGCAAAAGAGAAGACTGAGAGGAGACTTAATAGCTGTCTACAAATATCTAAAGGGCTGTCACATTGTAGAAGGATCAACTTTATTCTCATTTGCACAAGGAAAGACTAGAAGCAATGGGATGAAACTGAATGGGAAGAGACACAGATTAGATATTAGAAAAAACTTTTTGACAGTTAGAGTGATCAATGAGTGGAACAGGCTGCCACGAGAAGTGGTGAGTTCTCCTTCAATGGAAGTCTTCAAACAGAGGCTGGACAGACATCTGACTGGGATGATTTAGCGAATCCTGCTTTGAGCAGGGGGTTGGACCAGATGGCCCAGGAGGTCCCTTCCAACTCTACGATTCTATGATTCTATGATTCTATGATTCTATGAGCTGTTAAAATGGACCAAAGTGCCAAAGGTCGATGCCATTGTAGCCTCTACATCAAAACAATCTACTATTCCGGTATAGGACGCAGACTTGTCGGCGGACCCGCTAGACCGTAAGGCGGAGTCGTCATTAAAAAGGTCTTGGGAGTCTACCACAGGGATTTTTAAGCCAGCAGTAGCCAGCACATCACTGCCAGGTCTATGCTCATATGGTTGGACCAATTGGATCAACAAATCGAGCAGAAGGTGTCGAGAGAAAAATTACGGGCCGCTATTCCATTAATCAGAGGGGCGGCAGCCTTCATGGCCGATGCATCGGCAGACACTCTGCGACTGGCAGCAAGGTCGGCGGCTCTTGTAAACAATGCCAGGCGGGCGCTGTGGATGAAGAGCTGGAAGGGGGACTCGCAATCAAAATATAAAATTTGTGCAACCCCGTGCGAGGGTGAGTTTCTCTTTGGGAAAGCCCTGGATGACATACTCGCCAAAGCAAAAGAAAGGAAGAAGGCCTTCCCTGATTCTTCTATCCCTTTCTACAGGAGAACCTTTAAAAGGCAACCGTTTGGAAGAAGCAGACAAGCGGATAGGTCAAATAGATGGCCCACGAAGGAGGAAAAGCAAAAGGGTAGCATGTTTAGGGGTTTAACATTCCGGAAGGAAAATAAATATTAAAAAAATCAGACCCACCAGTAGGGGGTAGGTTAAAAATTTTTTATTCAAAATAGGAACAAATAACTTCAAGCCCATGGATCCTAAGTATAATTAAAGAGGGAATGAAAATAGAATTCCTTCAAATCCCTTATGATTTCTTTCATAACCCGCCTTAACGCTAAAGTTCAACAAAAGGCCCTCGAAGAAGAAATTCGGAGCCTACTATCCAAGGGGGTTTTAGTACAGGTCCCAGAGGGACAGGAAGGTAGAGGATTCTATTCTCCTTTATTTTTAATTTCCAAACCAGATTTTACGTTTAGGACAATTATAAATTTAAGGAAGCTTAATACATTTATAAAAAATTATAAGTTTAAGATGGAATCAATCAGATCCACCATAAAGCTTCTCCAAACTGTGTAATGGCGGGGATTGACTTGAAGGATGCTTACTATCATCTCCCTATTCATGACAGATACCAAAAGTACCTAAGGGTCGCGGTGGTATTCGAAGGCAAGATCCGTCATTTTCAGTATACGGCCATGCCTTTCGGCCTCTCTACGGCGCCAAGAATCTTCACCAAGGTGATGGCCTATCTTCGTCAGAAGGACACTCTAATTGTTGACTTCCTAATTATCGGGAACTCGGTCACCCAGTGAACCAGACGTGTGGCTGACACAATCTCATCTTTGCAGGATCTAGGCTGGATCATCAACGTCCAGAAGTCTAGACTTGTTCCACTTTCCCTGCAGATGTTCTTAGGGTTCCAGTTAGACTCCACAATCCAGAGATGTCTACTCCCTCAGGTAAAGATTACACTCACAAAAGAGAAAGTGGAGGCAGCCATAAGTAGACCACGCATGTCTCTGAGAGGGGCAATGTCACTATTGGGGTCGCTCAATTCTTGTGCCCCGGCAGTCCGGTGGGCCCATTATATCCGCACGCTACAGCATCAGATCCTCCAAGAAGACAGGTGACATGGTGGTCACTTCGAGAGCAAGATAACCTTATCACAGGAGATCTTGACTTCTCTAGAGTGGTGGCTAGATGATAACCATCTATCCTCAGGAGTCCCATGGGTTATAGTACCATCTTGTATCCTAACCACCGACGCTAGCCCCCACGGCTGGGGAGCCCATATGGGGAATAGCTTTTGTCAAGGAAGGTGGAATAGAGATGAAGGGGGCTACTCGTCTAATTTAAAAGAGCTGTCGGCGGTATATTATGCTCTACACCATTTTCTTCCACAGCTCCAACAGAAACATGTCAGGATCTTGTCGGACAACACCACTACAGTGGCCTACATAAACAGACAGGGAGGTACTCGATCAGAGACTCTGATGTCTTCTGCGGCAAGAATCTTAAACTTAGCCGAAAGTTATTTGTTGTCCCTCTCGGCCATTCATATCAGGGGAGAGAGCAACCAAGAGGCAGACTTCTTAAGCCGACACACACTTCGGCAAGGGGAGTGGTGCCTCAATCGCCGAATCTTCAAGGACATAGTAGCTTTATGGGGGCAACCTCAGGTGGACCTCTTTGCCACGAAAGAAAACAGACAGATAAAAGTATTTGCTTCCCTGTCTCCGTCAGATCACCCAGACATACTGGATGCCCTCCAGGCCTCATGGAAATTCAACCTGGCATACGCCTTCCCTCCGATAATTCTCCTGCCACAGGTCATCCGGAAGATCAGAGAGGACAAGGCGAGAGTAATTTTGATAGCTCCATTCTGGCCCAAGAGACTGTGGTTCTCATGGCTACGAATTATGTCAGTGACAGATCCTTGGGTCCTCCCTTCGATTCCCAACCTACTCTCCCAAGGCCCTTTTTTCCACCCCCAAGTGGACAGCTTACACTTGACGGCGTGGAATTTGAAAGGCAGTTACTAAGATCAAGAGGCTTTTCTGAAACACTAATTGCTACACTCCTGCAGAGCAGGAAGCAGTCCACTACCCAGATTTATACAAGGATTTGGAAAAAGTTCCTGCAGTTTCATACAGCGCCTCATACCACAGAAGTCCCGATAGTTCCTATCTTAGAATTTCTACAGAGAGGGAAAGACTTGGGCCTGGCAGTAAGCACACTGAAAGTCCAGGTATCCGTATTAGGGGCACTGTACGGCCATAATATAGCGGGGAATAAGTGGATTTCACGATTTATTACAGCCTGTGAACGGATAGCTCTGGTTCACATACCTGCAATCCCTGCATGGGACTTAAATCTTGTCTTAGACGCCCTGACGCAAGAACCCTTTGAGCCGAAAGACTCGATATCCCTCAAATGCTTGTCTCTCAAGACGGCCCTCTTAGTAGCACTGACGTCTGCTAGGAGAGTGGGTGATATCCAGGCCCTATCCATAGACCCACCCTTTTTTCAGATATACCAAGATAGGTTAATATTAAAACCAGACCCCTCATACCTGCCTAAGGTATCAACAAAATTCCATAGATCTCAAGAGATACTTCTCCCGACCTTCTTTGGGGATCTCTCCACTCCAGAGGAGCGGAAATTCCACACCTTGGATGTTAGAAGAACTGTCCTAAAATATATTGAGAGGTCCAGGAGCTGGAGGCAGTGTAGGGCTCAGTTCATATCTTTTCAGGGCTGTAAAAAAGGGTACGGAGTCACGAAGAGCACAATTTCACGATGGATCAGGGAGGCCATTCGCTTAGCCTACTCCGCGAAAAACGAAGATCCTCCGGACAGCATCAGAGCACATTCCACCAGAGCAGTGGCAACCTCCTGGGCCGAGTGGGGAGACATTCCAATTGAAACCATATGTGAGGCAGCAATTTGGTCAACCCCTTCTACCTTCTATAATCACTATAGACTTGACCTTTCATCAACTTCTGACCTAAGCTTTGGCAGGACTGTCCTTAGCACGGTGGTCCCACCCAGGTGATGGTCTCTGGAATCTCTCCAATGGGTGCTGTCGTGGCGAAGGGTAAAAAGCCGGATTACTTACCGGTAATGCTCTTTTACTGAGTCCACGACAGCACCCGCTCACTTCCCTCCCTGCTAAAGATATCGATAATAAAGTGTATCTGCTAAAGATGAATAAGTAAAGTTTAGAAATGCAAAGACATTGCCTAACCCTTGGCGGTCCTCCTGGTACTCTGAAATGCAAAACTGAGGAGGAAAGGCGGACCGCCCCCTTTTATCTTTCTGTAGGGTTTCCTGTTCCAAATGGGGCGGATCCGATACTTCCAGCGGGTGCTGTCGTGGACTCATTAAAAGAGCATTACCGGTAAGTAATCCGGCTTTTTGGAGTCTTGTGCATCTGCTTCTACGACTAGTCTAGCGGCAGAGTTGTCACCCTGTTTCCTTCATACGCATACGTGTGTGCGTCGCACTTTTGGTGATTTTTTTTCCCCTGTCAACACCTCCAGAATTTGCAGAAGAACATTCTGCTGCAAATCCTGAACATATGCACATAACCTTAGGGGTGATTATTGGAGTAGAATCAGTAGCGCAGAGTTTCAGGCAGTCTGAAGAAGACCTTGACTACGGCCTTCTCCTTTCACCTGAAAGTCTGACCTCTTGTGGAGGCGCCTAAACAATCTGAGATGGCTGGCTAATAAGATTTGGGCTGGGGCGACTTTGGCCACAACACAGGCCACTTGACCAAAGTATGACTATGCCGCTCTTACATCGCAGTATAGTAAGAGGGGTTGCATTGCAACCTTCAAAGTACTGCAACCCAGACACAAAAGTTGCAAAAAAACATCAAAATCAGTTGGATTCTTTTTTGAGACTTGCTTGTTGCGGTCCCTTGCAGATTGTAACGCGACCCCATTCACTATGCTGTTTGTCGCAGCACCATAAAGTGGTCTATGGTCACAGAGCTCTGGTCACGTCTGCATTTGGGGCTTAACTTAAAATTCTGCCACATCTGACAGGAAAAACAGAGCGTGCATAACATGAATGGACACCACGTCCCATTATAAGCCAAAGGGGTCCATTATGTGACTGATTCCAGCTCCCCCCCCCCTTTTTGTTTTTTTTTATTTTACAGCTTTTATGTGGGAACAGAAAAGCAGAAATGACGACACTGTTTAGCTGGGCCTAATCGGTTTTGGAACTTGCTCCCTAGTTTTTTTTTTCAGCAGTGCTCCATTTTGTTATTATTTTTTTTTTCTATTGCAACACTACCACCTATTGTGACTCCTAATCAAAGGTCGTTTTCACATATCTTAGGGCCCCGTCACACATAGCGATCTCGCTAGCGAGATCGCTGTGTGTGGCAGCGATCAGCGACCGCCCCCCCCTGCCGGTATCGCTGATCGCTCTTGGAAAGCCCTGGACATTTCTTTGATCGCTGGTCTCCCGCTGGCCAGCACGCATCGCTGCGTGTGACAGGCGGGAGACCAGCGATCAGCTGGTAACTAATGTACACATCGGGTATCTAAGGGACGTGCGTCACTTAGAAACCCGATGTGTACCTTGGTTACCAGCTCCCTGCATCAGCGCGCTGGTAACTAACGTACACAGCGACGCCGTGCGCTCTGCGTCGCTGGTGCTGATCGCCGGGGAAGCTGTCTGTTTGACAGCTCACCAGCGATCATGTAGCGACACCAGCGATCCTGACACGTTGATATCGTTGTCGGGATCGCTGGTGAGTCGCTATGTGTGACGGGGCCCTTACATTCACTGTCTGAGTGTGGACCATGATGTCCAGAATGACCACAGGTCTCCTGAGCCACGGCCAGTTGGTAATTGGACCTTGAATGGCGGACATTTGAACTTGGCCTAAATGCACTTGTATACGGAGTGTGCATATATATTGATTATAATTAGGAATGAGCGTTCCTAGGAACATTAGCAAAACACTTGTTCATTGGGTGAAATTACTTTTAAGCTTGCCTGGTTCTCGGCTGCACATCGTCTTCTGTAAACACAATATGTGCTGCCGAGGACACTGATATCCTGGGTGCACAAAACGATGGTATTAACAATCCTGGAAAGTGCGGTCACCCTCTATACCCAGTGTCGCGGGATGCAGCTGGGGGTGGTAACACAGATCCCACCGCTGTCACCAGTTTGTCAGCGCAACGAAACTTCGCTGCCTCCAATCGTCAGGACAGTTATACTTACTAGTGATAGACAAGGCCGCAGCTGCTTCCCTACTAGGCCGGTTATTGGGGAACTCGCAGTGAGCGTATGGTATATACAGCTCTACATGGAATATATATATATACACCAGTACGGTCACTGCCAACTCCACAGTCACAAAAGGAAACCACTAGCTGCCGCCACCATTCGCTTGTACATGTTGTTTGGACAACCATTACAGGTAGTGTACGGCTTTAGAGGCGCAGTTTACAGAACAAGAAGGAAGGTATTACATTTTATATATTTTATCCAGAAAGGTAGGCAGTGTTTATAAAAGATATACAAAGGTTACACAAAATGGGAAAGAAAACAATACGGTATATACAATTACATGTTCTGCAGGAGATCACTACTTCAGTGGAGGTTGAAGTGTTAGCTATTTCTCACTTTCCTAGTTATAATTAGTTTCTCTCTTCACCAGCTATAGTTAATACCATATGTTCAATGTGAGGGGGGATATGTCCCCTCTCTGGAGATGTCTTATGGATTTGAATTTTGCTCTATGACAAATAGGCTATTGGGTGCAATTATGCTAATAACACTCTGATCATGGTGTGATCCAATTCTCCCCAATGTGGAGAAGATGGGAAAAGAAAAGTTTGTACATCTTCTCCATTCTGTCAGTGAGCTGAAATTGGACTGCACTCAGATGTTGTCCGAGCGCAGTTTGATGTTTTTGACGGACCCCTGACTTGCATGGTCGAGTGTGATCTGATTTATGGATGCGAATCGTATATGCTGTGATTTTTCTCCTCAGACAGACTCGGCCCAAGGAAAAAATTGGACATGTGCGCGGCCCCATAGAGTAACATTGGTCCGAGTGTGATTCATTGTTTTGTCTGCACAAGCCCTAATAGAAACTTTCCTGCTATTTGCCCTTTAATGCGACCCCATCGGAATATTCTCTGAGAAAAACATTGCATTACTCTCATCTACCGCAGCCGCTAATCTGAGCTGAGACCCGTCATCATGGCGTTCTATATTATATACATTGGGGTCACTAACACCAAAGGGGGTGACCCTGACGTCATGGTCTGTGCTTACGCTGTGGCCTTTTTTTTTTTAACAGTGAGACCCCCTCATCCTTCCATCTTTACTTTCTTGTTTTTATTTATTTACAGTTGAAAAATTTGTGAAAATTTCCAGAATAAATGATGAATATATATGTGTGTATATTAAGCATATATCTGTATATTACACCAGCTTATTATATTTATTGTGCTATATATTTTTAATATTTTTTATTGCACTATATATAACATTTATATTTTTTTATTGCACTAAATATAAAAAAATGTATTATTGCACAATTTATATTATTGCACTAAGTATATATATTTTTATATCCCTGCACTAGTTTCTCATCTTCTCTCCTGCAGTACATAGAGCACGTCCTATACAGCTGAGGCCTATGTTATAGTCGCCTCCAGAGCTTGGTCTCCTAGGCAACCATACACGCAATTGACGTCTAAAAGCGGCTAGAAGCGTGTGCGCATGCGTTATACAAGCGTCACTAATCTGCGCAGACGCAGAAGGTACTAGGCCAGGAAACTACATTTCCCAAGATCCTTAGCGGTCAATACAAAGTCCGTCCAGCTCTTGGTGAAGTGTGTGAGTATGTGATCGGGGGTCTCCGGGGATCATCCGCTGCGCATCTACTGATGTGATGGCTGAATGCACATTTCGGATGCGGCATCACTAGTGCAGGGGAAGTCACGTTTACATAATACAGGTCTTTATGGAAAGATCCGGACCCTTCTGCTCCGCACGGAGATTTCTGACACTGGAGATCTGAAGTCAAAGGGGTGTGTGATGGCGATCGGTGGCCATTGTCATCTTCCTACATATAGATCTTTATTACTGAACTGCCCCTTTAAAATGTATATGTAGGGAGATTTTTCATCACTTTGCAGCAGTGAGGGGGCGCTAGTGAGCACATATTGGCTGATCATGCTGCGTTACCCCTCAGCCGGCACCCACGACATGGGCTTCATAGGTGTACAAGCACAGGGGGCTTTTAGTCGCCCATCGGCGCCTCATTTCCAACCTCTTTAGGGGTTAATCTGGAAAGCTAGGTAGATTGGGGGAGCTGGCGGCTGTACAAGACAGCCGGCGCCTGTGCTGTATGGAGCAGGCGCTGCAGAACTTCATAAGGAAATTGGGGTCTGGCAGTGTGATGGGTCCAGTACTAACCTGCACAGTTTTATCATCCTCAGAAACCAGCCCCTTGGAGACAGCAATGTCCACGCTGCCACCTCCAGACCAACCTCCAGAGGACGTGGGGAGTGATGACTGCCTCCCGTCTTACAGCTACCTCTACAGCCCGACCCTGCTCCAGTGAGGACTATGTGCTTGTGTATATATATATATATATATATATCTCTGTGTGTATATATAATCTTATGGGTGTACAGAGAACACCCTGGTATGCAGCAGGTCTTGTGGGGTGTTCCTGGGATACGGCAGGTCTTGTGGGGTGATCCCGGGATACGGCAGGTCTTGTGGGGTGATCCCGGGATACGGCAGGTCTTGTGGGGTGTTCCCGGTATACAGCAGGTCTTGTGGGGTGTTCCTGATATACGGTAGGTCTTGTGGGGTGTTCCCTGTATACGGCAGGTCTTGTGGGGTGTCCCAGTATGTGGGCGGTCTTGTGGGGTGTCCCAGTATGTGGGCGGTCTTGTGGGGTGTTCCCTGTATACAGCAGGTCTTGTGCGGTGTTCCCGGTATACAGCAGGTCTTGTGCGGTGTTCCCGGTATACGGTAGGTCTTGTGGGGGTGTTCCTGGTATACGGTAGGTCTTGTGGGGGTGTTCCTGGTATACGGTAGGTCTTGTGGGGGTGTTCCTGGTATACGGTAGGTCTTGTGGGGTGTTCCCGGTATACGGCAGGTCTTGTGGGGTGTTCCCGGTATACGGCAGGTCTTGTGGGGTATTCCCGGTATACGGCAGGTCTTGTGGGGTGTTCCCTGTATACGGTAGGTCTTGTGGGGTGTTCCCTGTATACGGCAGGTCTTGTGGGGTGTCCCAGTATGTGGGCGGTCTTGTGGGGTGTTCCCTGTATACAGCAGGTCTTGTGCGGTGTTCCCGGTATACAGCAGGTCTTGTGCGGTGTTCCCGGTATACGGTAGGTCTTGTGGGGGTGTTCCTGGTATACGGTAGGTCTTGTGGGGGTGTTCCTGGTATACGGTAGGTCTTGTGGGGGTGTTCCTGGTATACGGTAGGTCTTGTGGGGTGTTCCCGGTATACGGCAGGTCTTGTGGGGTGTTCCCGGTATACGGCAGGTCTTGTGGGGTATTCCCGGTATACGGCAGGTCTTGTGGGGGTGTTCCCTGTATACGGCAGGTCTTGTGGGGGTGTTCCCTGTATACAGCAGGTCTTGTGGGGTGTTCCTGGTATACGGCAGGTCTTGTGGGGTGTTCCCGGGATACGGCAGGTCTTGTGGGGTGATCCCGGTATGCGGCAGGTCTTGTGGGGTGATCCCGGTATGCGGCAGGTCTTGTGGGGTGTTCCCAGTATGCGGCAGGTCTTGTGGGGTGTTCCCGGTATACGGCAGGTCTTGTGGGGTGTTCCCGGTATACGGCAGGTCTTGTGGGGTGTTCCCGGTATACGGCAGGTCTTGTGGGGTGTTCCCGGTATACGGCAGGTCTTGTGGGGTGTTCCCGGTATACGGCAGGTCTTGTGGGGTGTTCCCGGTATACGGCAGGTCTTGTGGGGTGTTCCCGGTATACGGCAGGTCTTGTGGGGTGTTCCCGGTATACGGCAGGTCTTGTGGGGTGTTCCCGGTATACGGCAGGTCTTGTGGGGTGTTCCCGGTATACGGCAGGTCTTGTGCGGTGTTCCCGGTATACGGCAGGTCCTGTGGGGTGTTCCCTGTATACGGCAGGTCTTGTGGGGTGTTCCCGGTATCCAGCGAGTGTTGTGGGGTGTTCTGGAATGCACTGGTTAATAGCTACCGAAAGTAATTCAAGCAACAGGGGGTGAACAGGCGATAGTCATGGATGCCCAAGGCTCCATGTGTGGGGATTGAAAGCGACCATCTGGTCTGATCCCACAGAAGAGCAACAGTAGTACAAATTGCTGAAGAAGTTCCTGTTGGTTATTATAGAAAGGTGTCGGGACACGCAGAGCATCGCAGCTATGATAGAAAGGTGTCGGGACAGGCAGAGCGTCGCAGCTATGATAGGTGTCAGGACACGCAGAGCATCGCAGCTATGATAGAAAGGTGTCGGGACAGGCAGAGCGTCGCAGCTATGATAGAAAGGTGTCAGGACACGCAGAGCATCGTAGCTATCATAGAAAGGTATCGGGACACACAGAGCATCGCAGATACGATAGAAAGGTGTCAGGACACGCAGAGCATTGCAGCTATGATAGAAAGGTGTCGGGACAGGCAGAGCGTCGCAGCTATGATAGAAAGGTGTCAGGACACGCAGTGCATCGCAGCTGCGATAGAAAGGTGTTGGGACATGCAGAGCATCACAGCTATGATACAAAGGTGTCGGGACAGGCAGAGCGTCGCAGCTATGATAGAAAGGTGTTGGGACAAGCAGACCATCGCAGCTGCGATAGAAAGGTGTCAGGACACACAGAGCAACGCAGCTGCGATAGAAAAGTGTCAGGTTACACAGAGCATCGCAGCTGCAATAGAAAGGTGTCATGGCACACAGAGCATCGCAGCTATAGTAGAAAGGTGTCATGGCACACAGTGCATCGCAGCTGCGATAGAAAGGTGTTGGGACGCGCAGAGCATCGCAGCTGTGATAGAAAGGTGTCAGGACACACAGAGCATCGCAGCTGCAATAGAAAGGTGTCAGGACACACAGAGCATCGCAGCTATAGTAGAAAGGTGTCATGGCACACAGTGCATCGCAGCTGCGATAGAAAGGTGTTGGGACGCGCAGAGCATCGCAGCTGTGATAGAAAGGTGTCGGGACATGCAGAGCATCGCAGCTAAGATAGAAAGGTGTCGGGACACACAGAGCATCGCAGCTAAGATAGAAAGGTGTCGGGACACACAGAGCATCGCAGCTAAGATAGAAAGGTGTCGGGACACACAGAGCATCGCAGCTAAGATAGAAAGGTGTCGGGACACACAGAGAATCGCAGCTAAGATAGAAAGATGTCGGGACACACAGAGCATCGCAGCTACGATAGAAAGGTGTCGGGACACGCAGAGCATCGCAGCTATGATAGAAAGGTGTCGGGACACGCAGAGCATCACAGCAATGATAGAAAGGTGTCGGGACATGCAGAGCATCGCAGCTATGATAGAAAGGTGTCGGGACATGCAGAGCATCGCAGCTATGATAGAAAGGTGTCGGGACACGCAGAGCATCGCAGCTATGATAGAAAGGTGTCGGGACACGCAGAGCATCGCGATAGAAAGGTGTCGGGACACACAGCATCGCAGCTGCGATAGAAAGGTGTCGGGACACACAGCATCGCAGCTGCGATAGAAAGGTGTCAGGACACACAGAGCATCACAGTTGCGATAGAAAGGTGTCAGGACGCGCAGTGCATCGCAGCTGCGATAGAAAGGTGTCGGGACGCGCAGTGCATCGCAGCTGCGATAGAAAGGTGTTGGGACGCGCAGAGCATCGCAGCTGTGATAGAAAGGTGTCGGGACTTGCAGAGCATCGCAGCTATGATAGAAAGGTGTCGGGACACGCAGAGTATCCAAAAAGGTAGAGGGAGTTCCAGCTTCTGTTAAAATTCATGTATAATAATTTTATTTAATCAATATTAAAAAATCCAAGGCAGGATGGCCAGCAAGTGAGGCGTTTTGAATATGGTTCTTCTTTTTCTACCTTTTTGCATACTTTCAACACGAGTTGTTGGTTCTTGGTTCCGTGCCTACTGTATTTTTATGGTGAGGTGGCATTACTTCCTTTTTCACTGAGAGCATCGCAGCTGTGATAGAAAGGTGTCAGGACAAACAGAGCATTGCAATTTGTTGTCTGCGGAGCAGTGTAGGTGCAGGTTGATAAGTGTATCCATGTTCGGATTAGTGAATATTATGAAGTTTTATTTCAGGAATTGTCCGTCATATTTTGCATTGATAACGGGGTGTCTGTGCTGATTATAGGGGCAGGGTGGCCTTCATCACCGGAGGCGGCTCAGGGATTGGATTCCGCATTGCTGAGATATTTATGAGGTATGACCTTCTGTCTCTCCTTCCTGCCATACTCTGACCGGCTCTAGGTGACATTCCTGACCCTGTCTTCTCCGCAGGCACGGCTGTGACACCATCATTGTCAGCAGGAACATACAGCGGGTGACCGAGGTAGCACCATATATTCGCCTATGTGTCTACCATATGTGATTGATATGCCCTCCCCCCCCACAAAAAAATGCCGCCTTTCTGTGCACATTGATGTAAAAATAAATCCTCATCATCTCATTCCAAGGCGGCAAATAAGTTACGAGGCGCGACGGGCCGGCACTGCCTGCCATTGACCGCAGATGTGAGACAACCCCAGACTCTGACTGATGCGGTGGAGGAAGCTCTGAGGACCTTCTCCAGAATAGACATCCTGGTGAACAGTAGGCAGCCTCTGTTAGTGGTCGGGGCGGCCATATTGACATTTGCTCTGCTCTGACTTTTGCGGTCTCTTCTTTGCAGATGCTGCCGGGAATTTCCTCTGCCCTGCGAGCAGCTTGTCCTTTAACGCCTTTAAGAATGTCCTTGACATAGACACGATGGGCACGTTCAACACCAGCAAGATCCTGTTTGAGCGCTTTTTCCGCGTAGGTAGAGGTTACATGAGAGAGCGGTCGTATAGCGCCAGCTTCTGTAATCACTTCCCGCTGACACGCGTCAGGCCGGGACTACACAGTGACTGTAGATCGTTCTGTGCTGCAATTCTACTGAAATTTTATAACTATCACTATTCTCCAGAGTGCCGCTGCTCTCTGTCCCCCGTACGGTCAATGGAACTTCTTCTTACTGCTGCCGTACTGAAATCCAGGGCCTCTTCACACTAGACCAGGCCTTCCCACTGTGACCAGGCCCTCCCACTGTGACCAGGCCCAGGATGTCCCTGCACAATCTCGTAAGGTCAAAAGCCCCCAGGTTATACACAGTGGAGGTAAGAATAGGCACCGTGCACCGTACGGGAGACAGCGAGATGAGGCGCAATGCACCATATGGGAGACAGCGAGCCGTGTAGGTGAGCGGCGAGGTGCGCATTAGATGTTTATTATGTTATGAGGTCTCTCTCCAGACTCCAGCGCCTAATTAGGGACATTGAATTAACAGAGAATAAATTCACTGCAAATCTATTTTTCCCAGTAAAATCTGCTCAATTTTGTGAGTCCCTTTAGCTCCGATCATCTCTATTCACAATTGATGAATTGTCCAAAAACGTCTGGAAACCACAAACACCATCCACAATGGCGAACATAAAAAAAAACAAAAAAAATAGACGTTAAAAAAAAAAAAAATAAATAAAAGGCGCAAATAAAAAATAAACCGATTAAGCAAAAATGAAAACTAGGAAAAAAGAAGGCGCCAAAGCAGTGAGCGTATTTACACATGATGTCCACAAGGGGTCGCTGTGATCTCGTGATTACACTATAGTCAGAAGCTTTGTTAGCTCAAATGTGCAAGAAGTCTACAATCTGCTCCTCCTGAAATGGCTGATAACAGGGAACAATGGCATTCGCTTATCATCTATCTTATCAGGACGATATGTAAAATGGATTTTTTTCTTATATTTTTTTTTTTCAGGATCATGGCGGAGTCATCTTAAACGTCACGGCGACGCTGGGCTACAAGGGAAACGTCCTGCAAGTGCACGCAGGCAGTGCCAAGGCGGCTATAGGTCAGTGCCCAATATTGTGGCAGGATTTGGCTTTTTTTTTTAATATATAAGCGGTTACCGCTCTAGAGCTGCCTCTGATCTGTCCTACTCCCTACAGATGCCATGACCAGGCACCTGGCAGTGGAGTGGGGTCCTAGTAAAGTGCGGGTGAACGGCATCGCTCCCGGGCCCATCGGTGGCACTGAAGGAATGCGTAGACTGGGTATGTGACTATGTAGATTCATTGCCCACCACCTTCCCAGACTCGCTTTAGGGGGCACCTCACTGCATGGGCAATCCTGGTCCCTAAACCTTGTGCTTTGTTTGTATTCCAGGTGGAGCTGTTGCGGAGGCTGTGGGAGCGTGGGATTCCATCCCCCTACAGCGGCTAGGGAATAAGACTGAGGTGGCACATGGAGCCCTCTTCTTGGTTAGCCCCCTGGCATCCTATGTGACTGGCACCACCCTGGTGATGGATGGCGGCTCCTGGATGACCTTGCCTAATCATATGGCATCAGTGCTGGGTACCCCTCCTTCTCCTCATCTATAGGTGATGGTATTCTTGGAAATGCAATAAAGGGAAGAAACCAAGAGCCCCCCATAGCTAATACTACATCCACATACCCCTGATGTAGCACAGGGACTACCCTTTATTGCCTGGTTATTGATGGCTCGTTTCCTGATCTTTTTTTTTTCACCTTTTACAGATCATTGGTCGTCTCAGATGAAGAAAAGCAAATGAAACGGACTGCGGCTGCTGATTGAGCAAGCAGGACCTGATCAACACTAATTGCCCCCTGAACATTCCCTTCTCACCCCTCCACCTACGTCCAGAGTGACTCGGGGGTCAGTATTGGTCATAATGGTCAGTACTGGTCTGCAGCTGTATGTGCAGACACAGGATGGTGTCGTAAAAGCCCCCATTAGCCACTTCGGGGGGTATTCTCCTACAGTGCCGGGTTTCAGCCTTGGGCAGGGGGGGGTTGAGCTATGACGTTTACAGATTATAGAAAATGTACTATTAAAATGATATATCGCATTGGTGCTTACAAATGACTGGTCTGACAGTGGGACACATGTCAGGGATGCCCTGATCAAGCGTCGGTGTGTTTATTGGTTCTATGCCGGGAAGGTGCACTTTTAATAGGGTGGTCTCTGTGACTTCCATAGGGGCATGATGTTACGCATCCCAGATCAGGGGTACGCATACACAAAGCCCCTAATCCAATGATTCATACTGTAAAGGGCTGTGCAGTTCACAGGGTCAAAGGATGCCAAGGAGAGAAGTCCAATACCATGCACTGGCCCCCTCGTGCCCCATATTACGCATTTTGCAGTGTATCAGCTCTATCTGGAGTGTCCCTTTAAGTAGTGGACATATTGGTCAAGATAAGCCCTACAGAAGACGTGAACGCCATACCGAGAGCCTATCGGGAGGCGAGTGTCAGGAACACATATTATCGGCTGTTGTAACACAAAAGCTCAGAGGTCACCGCTGCTAAGATAGCGGAGACTGAAGGTGTCACCACGCTCCTTATCTGCAGCGGGTGTAATACATAGTTGCACCACTAGGTGTCTGAAGATTTCCTCCCATTAGTGGAAACCCTGAAATTCAGGCTGTTGTAGTGTGAGGTTGGCCATACATTGTCATCAGCGGCCTGCCAAATAGATGTATTCCTCCCATCCTTCATACACATGCACGCTCGGTTTCACAGGCTGCGCATCTTTCACCAATAGGGAGAGGGAGCATTTCGCTTATTGGGAACAAAGTATTGAGCATGTTAAAATTTAGCATGCCCGATCTTTTTTTTTTTTTCTCCCGACTTAATGCCAGCCACACATCTCTTGCATAGAAGATGGTCGTCCAATCCGGACAAATTTGACGGATTTGTACAGTTTTAAGTCTAAAGTGTATGGCCGCCTTTAGCTGCCAGTGCCTAATTTGAAAAGAGTTGACTGGACCTGCAGATTTTGGTGTTATAATGTGTATGAGGCAGGAGCACTCATCTGAGACCACAGCTGAAGAAGGATGGGTCATGTTGGATTTCAGTATGTCCAATCCTTTGTTCTCAAGTGCTATGCTGCAGCCAGAGTTGACTGTGCAGGTATATGGGATGGTTGGGGCCACCAATATGTCTACTGTGATATCCGCAGAATAACCTGCCAGCCTCCTCCAGCTCGGAGCACGTGTTCTGTACTGAGGAGCGCGGCACAAACCCTCTACCCGCCATTACTGAAGATATGGCTCTTCTAATTATCAGCGGGTGTGTCCGCAGGAATGACAGGACAATACCTATATTTGTGCAGCGGATACCGATTCAGACAATTACAATACCTAATGCATTAGTCATAGGCTGGAAATACAGCTCCAAAATCAGACCTCTGGGGCGACACAGAGACTCGTATCGCTGCATCCATGGCCGGCACAAGCGCTCGTGGGGGCCCACTTATCCCTGTGAGATCTGCTTGTGCAGAGCGCCCATGGGGGCCCTATTGTCCCTGTGAGATCTGCTTGTGCAGAGCGCCCATGGGGGCACAATTGTCCCTGTGAGATCTGCTTGTGCAGAGCGCCCATGGGGGCCCAATTGTCCCTGTGAGATCTGCTTGTGCAGAGCGTCCATGGGGGCCCAATTATCCCTGTGAGATCTGCTTGTGCAGAGCGCCCATGGGGGCCCTATTGTCCCTGTGAGATCTGCTTGTGCAGAGCGCCCATGGGGGCCCAATTGTCCCTGTGAGATCTGCTTGTGCAGAGCGCCCATGGGGGCCCAATTGTCCCTGTGAGATCTGCTTGTGCAGAGCGCCCATGGGGGCCCAATTGTCCCTGTGAGATCTGCTTGTGCAGAGCGTCCATGGGGGCCCAATTGTCCCTGTGAGATCTGCTTGTGCAGAGCGTCCATGGGGGCCCAATTGTCCCTGTGAGATCTGCTTGTGCAGAGCGCCCATGGGGGCCCTATTGTCCCTGTGAGATCTGCTTGTGCAGAGCGCCCATGGGGGCCCTATTGTCCCTGTGAGATCTGCTTGTGCAGAGCGCCCATGGGGGCCCACTTGTCCCTGTGAGATCTGCTTGTGCAGAGCGCCCATGGGGGCCCTATTGTCCCTGTGAGATCTGCTTGTGCAGAGCGCCCATGGGGGCCCAATTGTCCCTGTGAGATCTGCTTGTGCAGAGCGCCCATGGGGGCCCAATTGTCCCTGTGAGATCTGCTTGTGCAGAGCGCCCATGGGGGCCCAATTGTCCCTGTGAGATCTGCTTGTGCAGAGCGCCCATGGGGGCCCAATTGTCCCTGTGAGATCTGCTTGTGCAGAGCGCCCATGGGGGCCCAATTGTCCCTGTGAGATCTGCTTGTGCAGAGCGCCCATGGGGGCCCAATTGTCCCTGTGAGATCTGCTTGTGCAGAGCGCCCATGGGGGCCCACTTGTCCCTGTGAGATCTGCTTGTACAGAGCGTCCATGGGGGCCCACTTGTCCCTGTGAGATCTGCTTGTACAGAGCGTCCATGGGGGCCCACTTGTCCCTGTGAGATCTGCTTGTACAGAGTTGAGTCTGCTCCATACAGCACAGGTGCAGCACCCAAAATTTGGCACTCAAGGCGCTGTCGGGTACCCCTCTGACCGCCCTCGCATCTGCCATGTTTGTACACCCGTCGCTGGGCTTTGTAGAACAGTTATCACAGCAATGTAACAGGATTGTACAAGGGGTCATAGGTTCAAGTCCTCTAATGGGAATAATAAAAAAAAGGCAAAAAAGAATTAAATTTTTTTTAAACTATTATATATAGGTTCAAATCTCCTTACTTTTCCCTGAACTTTGTTAAAATCTAAAAAAAAAAAAAGAGAACATTTTTGGTACCACTGTGTGCGAACTGTCCAAACCAATCAAGTATATTCCATTTTGTGAACGCCAATACGAGGGGTACTGATGAATAACACAAAAATATGTGCACATACAGCATATGTTTATACCTAAATATATTTATGCTGAGATAAAATATATATATATATATATATATATATATATATATATATATATATATATATATATATATATATGTGTGTATGTATACCTATATTATATATAATGTGTATATATGAATATATGCACATTATATATTTACATAAATATATTTTTTTATATATATATAGTTTGGGTGTGTATATATATATTAGTTATTATTATTTATTATTATAGCGCCATTTATTCCATGGCGCTTTACATGTGAGGAGGGGTATACATAATACATACAAGTACAGTAATCTTAAACAATACAAGTCACGACTGGTCCAGGAGGAGAGAGGACCCTGCCCGCGAGGGCTCACAATCTACAAGGGATGGGTGAGGATACAGTAGGCGAGGGTAGAGCTGGTCATGCAGCGGTTTGGTGGATCGGTGGTTACTGCAGGTTATAGGCTTGTCGGAAGAGGTCGGTCTTCAGGTTCTTTTGAAGGTTTCGATGGTAGGTGAGAGTCTGATATGTTGTGGTAGAGCGTTCCAGAGTAGGGGTGATGCGTTGAAGAAATCTTGTATTTGATTTTGGAAAGAGGAGATAAGAGGGGAGTAGGGAAGGAGATCTTGTGAGGATCGGAGGTTTCGTGCAGGTAAGTACCGGGACACGAGGTGACAGATGTATGGAGGAGACAGGTTGTGGATGGCTTTGTATGTCATGGTTAGGGTTTTGAACTGGAGTCTTTGGGTAATGGGGAGCCAGTGCAGGGATTGACAGAGGGGAGAGACCGGGGAATAGCGGGGGGACAGGTGGATTAGTCGTGCAGCAGAGTTTAGAATAGATTGGAGGGGTGCAAGAGTGTTAGAGGGAAGGCCACAGAGCAGGAGGTTGCAGTAGTCAAGGCGGGAGATGATGAGGGCATGGACTAGGGTTTTTGCAGATTCTTGGTTGAGGAATGTACGTATCCGTGAAATGTTTAAGTTGAAGGAACTCGCAGGAAGTGGAAAGGGCTTGGATATGTGGTTTGAAAGAGAGATCAGTGTCAAGGATAACCCAGAGGCAGCGAGCTTGTGGGACTGGGGAGAGTGGGCAGTCGTTTACGTCAATGGATAGGTCCTTTGGGGGGGGGGGATCTCGTGAGATGGAGGAAAGATGATGAATTCTGTTTTGTCCATATTAAGTTTTAGAAATCTAGCGGAGCAGAAGGATGAAATAGCAGACAGACATTGAGGGATTCTGGTTAGTAGGGAGGTGATATCTGGTCCAGAGATGTAGATCTGCGTGTCATCAGCATAGAGGTGATACTGAAAGCCGTGAGATTCTATGAGCTGTCCGAGGCCGAAGGTGTAAATGTAGAAGAGCAGGGGTCCTAGGACTGAACCTTGTGAGACTCCGATGGATAGGGGGTGCGGTGAGGAGGTGGTGTGTGAGTGGGAGACGCTGAATGTCCGGTCTGTTAGGTATGACGCGATCCAAGATAGGGCCAAGTCTGTGATACCAAGAGATGATAGGGTCTGTAGTAATAGGGAATGGTCCACTGTGTCAAAGGCAGAGGACAGGTCCAGGAGGAGGAGGACAGAGTAGTGTCGCTTGGCTTTGGTGGTTAATAGGTCGTTGGTGACTTTAGTTAGGGCAGTTTCAGTGGAGTGGTGTGGCCGGAAGCCAGATTGTAAGCGGTCAAGGAGGGAGCAAGAAGAGAAGTGGGAGGACAGTTCAAGATGACGTGTTGTTCCAGTAGTTTTGAGGCATAGGGGAGAAGTGATATAGGGCGATAGCTAGATACAGAGGATGGGTCAAGAGAGGGCTTTTTGAGGATAGGTGTGATGGAGGCATGTTTAAAGCTTGAGGGGAAAACACCAGTTGTTAGTGATAGGTTGAAGAGATGGGTTAGGGTTGGGATGAAGACTGTGGTGAGGTGTGGGATGAAGTGGGATGGGATCGGGTCAAGTGCACAGGTAGTGAGATGTGATCTTGAGAGTAGAGTGAAGAGTCGATCTTCTGTTTATTGCAATGTAAAATATGAAATCGGCATATTTTTGGTATTAATGAAATCTATTTACCCCGTATGCTCGATACTGATTAACTATGTTTGTAAATGTCAGAATTGCTGTTTACTACTAAATTTTCCCCTTTGTCATCCTATTGAAGAGCACTGCTAATCTTTGCCTGAATTGGCTGATAACTGGGAATAAAAGAGCTTTGTGTACAGCACAGGAGACCTCAGGAAAGGTCCGTGAGCAGACCGTGTATGTCAACACCTGAAATCCCTACTGCGGAGCCTCGTCCGCTCTCGTTGCATCTGTGAGGCGCCGTACTGTCGCCATAGTGCAATTTAAAGTGATGGTGTCTCTTTAATTTTGCGTTTTCCTCCTACATAAGAATGAGGGCTCGATGCGTTCTGTCCAGATCTAATTATACGTGATCCGCTGTTCTCCGTCAGTTGCACCTGAGCTCTATTCACTGTAGTAAAGCACCGAACAATGGCTGTGTGTGTACAGGCTCTTACGGGAAGGGACATATAGGAGTGTGTCCTGGGCTCTTCATTCTGGAGGAGATGCATCTGCAAGTGATGGACGCTCACCGCCAGCAAGTGCGAGATGTGCTGCAGCGAGGCTGCGTGCCACTCCGATCCCAATAATGGGTCTCATTTATAAAGTTTAAGATGTGAGTGTTCTAAATGGGACCATTATATTCAGTGTAGTCTAGAATTATAAAAGCATGGCTGCTTTTTTTTTTTCCTCACAAACCGCGCCACTCTTGACCATAGGTTGTGTCTGGTACAGCAGCTCAGCCCTTTTCAATTGAATTGGTCTGAGTTACAGTACCAGGCACAACCCATGGTCAGAGGTGGCGCTGTTTCTGAAAGAAAGCAGTCACATTTTTCTAATCCTGGACAAACCCTTTAAGGGTGAGTGCACACCATTGCAGATTTTACTTGAGGATTTTAGCTGGTTAAATCCACAGCATATACTAGGCACAAATCTCATCCAGGATAGAACCTGTGCGAATGTTCAAATCCACAAGATCTCCATTTCTATAGTGCAAAAAAATGCAGATTTTTTTTTTCCCCATTAGATTCAATGAGGCCTAAAAAAAAATCCATAATCAGAACTGGAGCGAAATCTTAACCCTTTGAATGTCAAACCTTTTTGACTTTTCAGGTTCCAGTAGAAAATCCTCTTGATTCACTACAGATTTGCTTTAGGATATCTCAACAGTTTCTTGAATTTTCTGCATAATTATTGGCAATAAATCAGACCTGGTTATGGGGGTCATAAACTCAGATTTGCCAACCAGATTTTCTGAACAGAAAATCTACTGTGTATTAGGGTATGTGCACACGTTGCGGATTCATGTGCGGATTTTTCCGCTCGGAATCTGCAGAATCCGCAGGTCAAAATACCTGCGTTTTTACTGCAGATTTCCTGTGGATTTATTGCGGATTTGGCCTGCGTTTTTACTCCTGCGGATTCCTATACTGGAATGGGTGTAAAAATGCTGCGGAATCCGCACTAAGAATTGACATACTGTGGAAAATATTCCGCTTCGTTTCCGCACGGATTTTTCCGCAGCATGTGCACAGCGATTTTTTTTTTTAATTTTTTTTTTACATAGGATAACATAGTACTGTACATCACTAGCGAATCTGCACACGAATCCGCAACGTGTGCGCATACCCTTAGAGAATGTTGAAAAAGAGATTTTTTTTTTTTTAAATGTGGATTCCTTTCCAAAATCATTGGAAGCAGAAAAATGCTCAATGCAGAATAGAACTCATGAAAATCTGTGAAAAAAAACTTTTTTTTTCTCTTCCAGGCTGACAAATCCATAAAAACTGTGTGTGTGAACATACGCTCATAGTACCAGTCACTGCAGATTTGAGATACGCAGCAAGTCAACTTTTGCGGCGCGGATTCAAAAAGCAATTTATGCTGCAGATTTTTACGCTTTGCCATTTCAATGGTGAAATCTGCAGCAAATTCAGGCAGTTTTAATCAATAGTTGGAAAATTTGCCCTAAATATTCACTCACATTTGCCAACGCCATCTTGGTGGCATCATGTATGTGGCGTGCAGCTAGAACGCAGGCTGTCCCCACATTGAGGCGAGTTCCTACAAGCTGTTGCCGCCTTGTGCCTATAACTAATACTCTGCTACACAGATACCATTCTGCCAACCAATAACAATAGTGCCAGTCTCCTGTAGGACTGACAGATTCCCAGACTTTTGGTTGGCATGGAGTTGTGTGGTGGTTACAGTCGGCAGATATGGCTCCATCGAGTGTGATGACATCATGGTGCTACAATGTCATTCCGCCTCCATAATACCCACTTATATGGCCATATTACACATGCCACTCGCCCTCCATGGTTAATAGGGTCACGGTTGCACAGTGTAACGTGATTGCCGCTGGCAGTAAGATCTGACTTTACAGGAGCGGCCTGATGTGATGCTCTCCGCTTCCTGCTGCGGAAACCAGGAACGCACTGAATAATTGATGTGACATGTTGGAATCCATTATTTCAGCTTCGGCTGGCGGAATAGTAAAAACGTGGAAAAACAAGTGTAGACGTTTTGGGTCGTGAGTGAAATTGGCCGTGATGGAGAGTTTGGGTCTGAGAAGGTGTGAAATCATAATAACTTTGATTGCAGATCCGTGATCGCTGGGGGAGGTACAGCTGGCACTTTCTGTACCCTGGGCCTGGACTTTTTTATGACACCCATTAATTGTAGCGTTTCAGTGAACACCCGTTTCTCAGAAGTGATTCCTATTCATGGCTATCTGCAGATATTTTTATTACCAGGTCTATTGCAATGTGTTAATTAGCTTCTCTAACCCTTGATGGGTTGTCCATACTTCCTGTAGGCACCAAAGAGGGGTCTCCATCTACAGCCCCCAATACAATTTAGGGCTCATTCAGACGTCTGTGCCTTTCGATCCAAGTATGGACTGTAGAGATTCCAGAATTCTATGAACATCATATATAGGAGGACTAGCGGGTGACTGGATTGCTTGCAGATCAAGGCAATATTTAGGTTTATATATCCTGTCGGCCTGACTCAGGAAAATCCTTGGCATTGCGGACGCCAAAAAATAACTGGACTGTTAAGAATAGTTTGGTTATTTTTTTTTATTTTAAGACCCATTGAGACTAGATGAAGATTTAATTTTCTGTAAAGTGAAGACGGAAAGTATGTCGCTGTCAGGTCACTGCACAGAAAGACGAGAGATGGGATTATATAAGAGCGAGCGCACGCGCAGGTACTGAGATACATGCGAAGTCTCCCGGGGAATGAGGTCATGGAATTTCACACAGAACATCCAGCTGCTCCACTCCCAGGTGTTACTTCACCAAACACACGGCGGCGTACCCAGGATATGGAGAACAGAAGGTGCTCGCCTCAGGCCTGGTTCCACCTTGTCCATGACTGTCCACAGAGCAAAGATTCTATGACGTCACATCAGGGAAAAAGATCATTGTAACACAAGGCCGCACTGAGGAACCAGACGATGGCACACGGGAAAGAAGAAGCTGCAGGTTCTCCGTGTACTTACTAGAGGATCAGCGTCAGGAATCCGAGTGCCGCTCCGCGACCACTGATCCGCATAAGTATTAGCCCCATTCATGTGGTAAATCCGACGAGTTTTCCTAGTCAGCCTGAAGATAAAAATTTGCTGACTTTGCAAATACCCCAATGTATGCAAAGTGCTGCGGATCCCCAGCGTTTTTGTCCCTGCAGATCCGCAGCAGTTTCTATGTATTTCTATGCAGCCGCACGCTCCGCTCCCGAGTGCCGGCGGCAGCGCCGGGTATTAAGATGCAAGACTCGTCCGTGTTTCTCGCAAGTGTAAACCCCGGCCTTACGGGAAGAATCTGCCTGAAAAAAAAAAAATCAAGAAAAGTTCAAAAGAATGAGTATATGCATTTCTATGGAAAAAATGACTTGTTCTGCGTACAATCAGGCTTGTGAATGTCTTTTTAGGCCTATGACTGAGGAATCGAAAACAGCCAAGCAGGTAAAAGAAGTGACACGTCCATTCCTCTGGTTTCAGGAAAAAGATGCTTATAAAAAGGCTTCAGTAATAGGACGCTGCAATAAAATGATAGTAAAGTAAAAAGACTTTACAAAAACAGTAGGAAAGCCCTTCAAAATCTGCTGGTGGAAGGAAAGTGAAAAAAAAAAACGCTCAGGAAACAATTGGAAAAAACAGCACAAAATAGAAGACTCCAGGAAAAACATGCTTCAGAAAAAAGGACACCTCAGGATAAAGACGCCTGAGGAAAAACACACTCCAGGAAAGATGGCTCCTGAGGTTCCAGGAAAAAGGTTGCCTCAAAAGATAGCCACACAAGGAAAAACATGCTTTAGGAAAAAGACTCCTCAAGAAAAAAACGCTCTAGGAAAAAGACGCCTCAGAAAAAAGACGCTCCAGGAAAAAGACGCCTCAGAAAAAAGACGTTCCAGGAAAAAGACGCCTCAGAAAAAAGACGTTCCAGGAAAAAGACGCCTCAGAAAAAAGACGTTCCAGGAAAAAGACGCCTCAGAAAAAAGACATTCCAGGAAAATGATGCTTCAGTAAAAAGACGCCTCAGGAAAAAGACGCTCCAGGATAAAGACGCCTCACTTCTAAATAACGCGTCAGAAACAAGACACTTATAAAACCGATTGAGGAAAAATACGCTTCGAAAAATTGCTTCTGGAGCCCCCCCGAAACATTATAATTGTGCAACACCATACAAGTCAATGGTAAAGCTGAAAAGACGCCCGGACGGCTGGTGGAGCATTTTGTCATAGTCTTTGCGTAAAAATGTAGTGAAAAAAAAAAATAAGACTTTACAAAAACCATAGGAAAACCCTGGTGGAGAAACGTTCAAGGAAATGCTCAAGAAACAACTGACAAAAAAAAACATAGCGCAAAAGACGCTCCAGGAAATCCAAGCCCGAGGTTTCTGTAATGTCTTTTGCATGTTCGTCTGAGTGTAAAAGATGTCATGTGCACACAGTCTATTAAAACATTCAGTCTTTTTTCACATATGCAACTCGTTGCCTTAGAGACCGACTACCACTGCCAGACAGCAGAACGTGTGCAGCGCTTACAAGCTCTTTTCTATTAGCTTGTAAGCAGTATATTGGAGCTTGTCAGGATTGCTGGATACGGATGTTCTCTCCTAATTTTGGCCAGTGTTTATATTATAGACAGCAGCGGTGGTCGGTCTCCTAGGCAATGAGCGGTAAAACGAAAGAAAAGCGTTAATATCTCGTGAACGACTGCAATTTTTAATAAACAGTAATTTGAAAAATTGCTTGTTTTCTCACAATATCCATCTATGAAGATGGGAATAACCCTTTAATATCTGCGTCGGAGGAGCTCTATCGCCGATTCTTTCGCATCGCTCGTATTTCGGATCCGGCACAGTCTTGCGGTGACGAGATTACGCATTGGACGGTAGTGAATAAGGAGAGTGTAGTAAAAATGGTGTTAGCGCAATATTTGCAAAATATCGGATACTCGTAAATGCGTTATCGTGGGGTGTTTTCTTTCACACGAGGGGTTAATTCGCTCCTGATAATCAAATTTTTAAATGATGTATCGACATTCTATTCTGTCCTTCTAAGGTTCTACTGACCCACTGTCCTGCCCATAGGATGGAGACTACAGTAATACCCCCATTTTTGTGCTCCTCCTCATCACCCCCATTCTCAGCACACACAGAGCTGCTCTCTCCTCTCCCCCAGCAGCCATCCTCCTCCTCCTCCTCCTGTCGCTCCTCCTTTTTCTCCCAGCCTCCCTATCTCAGTATCCTGCAGTCTATCGGATGGAGGTGCCGCTGGATTCCGATTTTCGACCATAAATCAACAGCCAGGCCCCATTCTCCATCACTGTGACCGGCTACCCCTTGTGCAGAAGGCAGCTGATCGTCCAATCTGTCGCCCGACGTGATCGCCCCTGGATCTGCTGCACCTTGCAGCCTGGATTACTTGCTCTGCTGCAATTAGGATGGCCCCCAGGACAGGTGAGGGCCACTGGCATTGAGCCCCTCTCTTTGAATTGGGAGGAGGAGGGCATTTTACTAAGGATCTGGTATATTACCAAGCATGGAGTCTGATGGAGAGAGGACATGATGTGTGCAAGTGCTGAGCCCAACAGCTTCTGATGAAGATGGAGGGGGACCCTCATGTGACTGCCTGGGGTGTCATGAGGGGGCAAGCTCTGGACCTGATCACCCCCCAGCAGGTAGTGGGGGGCTTATTTCTGATGAATACAGAGGAGAAGGGGTTCATTACACTGCAGCCCCGGCTAGAAATCCTGGATGAGCAGGGTGAGCTCATGTCTGCTCCCCACCCTCTCCTGTCCCAACATGATCAGCCCTTACTGGGAGCAGGAGAGGGGCATCAGCTGGGGGCCGGGCACTGCCAGTCTCCCCGTGCCACCGCTGAGCCCTGGACTGGAGAGGAGGACGGGAGACTTACTCTTTGCACTTTAAATTTATTACCCCCAGACCTTGCACAGAATTCCCCTATTTATAAACCCTCTAGGGATGATCAGATGCCTCCTCTGATCATCGTACCATCAGAAAATGCCCACCTTCCCCTATGCCCAGCTCTCTTCGGCCAAGAATCAGGGCAAAACCACGAAGTTGACGTTCCCCCTTTGGCTGATTACATCCATTCCTTGCTCAAATCTGACCAAGAGTCCCCGGTATCTGCCTTAGATCTGATTCCAGTGCCCATGAATAGTTTATCACCAGATCTGGAGCAGATGCCGCACCAAGGTAGAGAGGAAGCCCTCGAAAACGACCAAATTGCCCCCTCGGAGTCTTGTCTACCTCTAATTACTGACAAGTCTTTTTCTGTTGGTCCCTCCTTAAACCCTAATCAAGAACTGTTGCCCCACTGTAATTCCCATCATCCTCATTTAGAACCCTGTTTGGAACAATTGCCTCAGTCTGAAACTTTGGTGGTCACTGTCATTGATAAACTGCCCCAGTCGGAGTCCTCCCAGTTGACCCAGAGTGCCCCCTGTTTGGTCGCAGACCCTAACGAGTTACTCCACTCTAATGTTGAACCTGACCCTAAACAGTTGCCCCTAGCTGAATCTTTTGTAGACAGCCAAATAAATTCATGTTTGGTTCCTGACACTGATCAATTGCCCCAGTCAAAGTCAAATTTGGAACCGGAGTTTGAACTCTTGCCCCAGACTAAATTAAATTTGGATACTGACCCTGAGCAGTTGCCTTTGTCTATTGGGTACTGTGAAGAACTGGCACATCCCTATTTGATTCCTGATACTGATCATTTGCCCCCTTGTGACTCCCAATTTAACCTTCACCCCAAACAAGTGCCCCTACCTGACTCATTTGTGGTCTCTAAAGACTTGCCTCAGTCCATATCCAATTTAGTCCCTGATACTGAATTGGTGGCACAATCTAAATCTTATTTTGACCCCATCCTTGACAATTTACCCCATTCCGAACCAGAGTTCTTTTTGACCCCTGACTATGACTCCCCTTGCCCTTCTGAAACTTCTCTCGACCCCTGCGTAGACAACTGTGAGTCTGAATTGTTGCCTTTTGAGTTGGACCCTCCTATTGACCATCACTGTTTAGACTTTGACATTGAAATTTTCAGTCTAGCTGAATCCTTCATGGCCCACGACAGTGAGCCGTTAATAGAGTCATTGTCTTCATTGGTTTCCACCACTGACCCATTGACCCAGCCCGAAATATCGCTTGAGGTTGACCAAATTCCTAATTCTTTATCTATTCTGGAACATGAATCTGACCTGTTGCCTTGGTTTGAACTCTCTATGTGCCCCAATAATGCCTATTTGCCTTTTTCTACGCACAATTTGAGTGAGGGTGAGTCTTCAATGGCCCATGAGACAGACGAATTGTCCCTTTGTGACCCTTTCTTGGCTCCTGACCATTATGAGTTGTCTGCATCTAAATCCTCATCCTCTATTACTGACCGGTTGAATGTAGATGGTACGTATTTGGTGCCTGGTGATGGCCAGTTATCTGAAAGTGAGACTACACCTGACATGGGCCATCTCATAGTTCCCAATATGGAGACTCTACACCAATCAGAAGCCCTTTTTATTGCTGATGCTGAACATTTGCTAAAATCTGAATCCCGGATGGACAATAATATTGACCGACTGACTGAAAATGACCAGTTGTCAAGGGTTGGAAAGTTTTTAGGCTCAGAACATGTACCCTTACCTCCATGCTCTGAGACTGTTGACATTGTTCACTTGCCAGGGTTCCAATCAAATTTGGCCAATAGCTCAGACCAGTTGCAGATAAATTGCCCCTCCATGGACCCTTTCACTGACCATTTGGTACTGGCCATGTCCAGTATAGAATTGGATGGTAGACCTGAGTCTTGTTTGACCACAGGTGATGACTTCTTCCTGTCTGAAACTTTTTTAGCTCATGATGTTGACCATATGCCCATTTGTGATTATCTTATAGCGCCAAAAACTGACCAGTTGCCATATGTGAAGCCTGATGTTGACCAAACTGAACCTTGTAGGACCCTTGATGACCGACTGCCGGTGCCTGAAGCCTGCGTGAGCCCAGATAACGACCAACTGTCTCATGACCAATTTTCCATTTCTAAATGCTCCTTGAGTCACCGTAATGACCAGATACCCCAGTCTGAATCCTGTTCAGGCCCCAAGATCAATCAGTTGTGCAAGACTGAATTTTATGTGCATGCTGAAAATAATAATGACCAGATGGGTAAATATTTAGATGCGAACAGTGACCCATTGACTCAGATGGAATTCTGCTTGAGGCCTAGCACTGACCAGTTGAACCCGTTGGAAACCTCTTTAAGCCAAGAAAATGTGCAATTACCCCAGTCTGAATTTAATCTAAGTCCCTATGATGATTATTTGTCCCAGTCTGAAGCGTACAACGATAGTGACCAGTTTAAACAGGCTCAACCAAATTTTGTCACCAATGGTGATCTTTTGCCCCAACTTGAAACCCATTTAGGCCTTAGGAATAAGGATGTGTCCCACTGTGAGTCCCATTCTGAACAACCACCCCATACTGACCATCGGGACTTCAAACACTTTCCTCTCTTTGAATCAACTGGTGGCCCTGACCAGACCCATCTAGCTCCTTGTACATGTCCCAGCACTGATGTTTTATCCTTGGCCCATAGCCCTGACCATTTGTGTAGTATTGAGTGTCCCTTGTTTGATTCCTCCCTTACCCTAGATAGTGACCATTTGCCTTTGGCTGAATCCTTTGTCACACCAAGTTTAGATGTACTACCCTTGCTAGAACCTGCTGTGGTTCCTACCACTGGTGAAATCACAGTCTCTGAATTTCTACCCTTGCCAGAACCTGCTGTGGTTCCTACCACTGGTGAAATCACAGTCTCTGAATTTTTGTTAGCACCCAGTTTTGATCACTTTAAATTCTTAGAAACCTTTGCACCACCTGAACCATCTGTTCCACATAGCACCACAAGTTTGGCCTTGTTTGACCAGCTAACCTTTTGTGAACCCTCTGAGTCTCCAACAACACCACATTTTTCTCCATCAGAATCCCCTGAAACACTCAACGACACCAATTTGTCCTCGTGTGATTTGTTTGTAACCCACAACTCGCCATGTAATACTAATTCTCCCAGTAAATCTCCAGAGGAATTCCAGTTCCCATGGGACTGGGTGGTAAATTTGCCCCCAGTGGAACTTTCAGAGGTTAGTTATTGTGATGAACCTTCACAAATCTCATCGAAGCAACATGTTAAACCCGAAGAATCTTTTTCAATATTTTGTCTAGATACCCCTTCAGACTTTAGCCACATGGCCCCTGAAGCAGACCTCGCCCTATCTGATGACTTGCTGTCGCTTTGTGATGTTTTTTCACACTTACAAACTAACCATGTAATAGACTCACAAAGTGACCAGTCACCCATTTCCACCAATGATCCGACAGACCGTAATGTTGAAGTTGACCAATTTCTTAATACCATGTTCCAAAGAGATCTCGAATCTGACCCACTGCCAAAACCCTACACCAACCATAGTGACAGCTCTACCCTTGACCTTAGTTTCCTCGATTCTACTGACTTTTATCACTTGGATTTATTGTTTGAGCCCTCCAGGATGCACCATGAACTGGTTAGTGAATCACTTTCACAACCCACCCCAAGGACTTCTGAAGTTGTGGATGCCGTTGATTCATCTGATCCCTCATGGTTGTCCTCCAATTCTATGGATAAATCGACTACTAGCAACAATTTGGACGACTCCTTGTTTTCTCCGTCAGATTCTCCTCTTGTCTCAAGCCGGTTTGGCCAGTCCAGTCCACAGCTGATCACTGACAAAGATTCCTTAGTTTTAGAGTCACCCGTTGAAAGTACACAGTTGCCAGTGATTGTGGTAACAGATCCCTTGGAGTTATTGAGTGACTTGGATGACAACGTGGATAATATTTTGCCTACAAATGTTTCACCATTGGACATGCCTGCGTCAACAGAACTTGAGATGGATGCCTGTCTTCATGTTGTGGAGCAGCCACCACAAGAGATAGATCTACCTGAACTAAAGCCAGACACCACGGATTATCTGGACTCCTCTGATGGTCTTGTCCCTTCACATCAACCTAAGTCGGACTCGATTCTTGGGACCACTTTGTCCTCAATTATCACCAATGGAGAGTTGCAGTTGACCGGTACAGGTTCACCCTTTGAGGGTATCAAGTTGAGATCACGTGACTCCCAAGATTCAGCTTCTGCCATTATACCGTTCGGTGAGGGTGATCCACTTTTGGCATTTACGCTGGACAATGACTCTCCTTGTGCTGGGGACGAGTTGGTCCGTCTCCGAGCGGTATTTGAAGCCCTGGATAGAGATAAAGATGGCTTTGTGAAAATGGAAGACTTTGTCCAGTTTGCCACAGTATATGGGGCCGAGCAGGTAAGGCTACTACGTCATAGAAATGTGATGAATATTGATGTAACTATGGATATAAGTATACCTTAGGAATCATGTGTGGGCCGTCATTATGGGGCCATAGGCACTCTGCGTGATGTTGTATGGCACTCCTTAAAGGAGCTGGCCTACTGATGGGCAATATTTATATGGTCTACAATCCCGAGAACAAGGGTCTTATACCCCCATAAGAACTGCTGTGGTTAAACTACAGCTCCATTCAATATCTATGACTTGATGAAGATGACCAAGTGCAAACCTTCGTCCTCGGGACCTGTAGTACCGTATTTCCAGAGGTTGACCCACCCATACACAACAGCTGTGGGTAGATGATAAATGTTGCTACTGCTGCAAGTGCAAAAATATTGTTCATTTTTATTTTTGGATATTTGGTGGTGATCACTTCGACGGTCACTTCACAGGTTACGGTAATTATTAGGACAGGTGCCCTTCCAACATCGGCGCAACATCAGTAGCGTCTTTCCTCTCCCGATACACAAGCAATCAGCATCGGATAACCCCTTTTAAGTGTACATTAACAAATTTACACAGTGCAGATTTTCACTCCTTCTTGGCAAAATCTGAAGGTTGCGTTGACGCGTTTTGGTCATATAATGGTTTTATTAATCACAGTAATTATATTGTGATTTGTCATATTTGCTACATCTGCAGGAACGCTTTGTTTTGTTTTTATGTTTTGCTTCAGTGTTTGTAGTGTGGGACGTGTTTGGTCTTATCAGCTTGTATCACGAGAACAATGGAGCAAGGAACTGTGCAGTGTTTACTCACTACTCTCTCTGCAGATAACGGCGACATTTGCTTTGTTTTCTATGGTTTCCGTTGTCTGTTTTCTTGTTTGTCTTTCTTTTGCCTTCACATTTTGGGGCGTCTTGCAAAATAAGTCATCTGCCATTTCTGAGTGTGCCGCATATACTGGGGCATTGCCGGAAAAGTAAAGCTTATGGCTGCACAGCGGTTTCGCTTAACCAAAAAGTTTGTTGAAACTAGATTTCGGTTTGGTTGTAAACGGAGGTTGAGCAAACAAAGATTTGGTCTGAAGCCGGATCCGTGTCATCTTGACTTCTGCGGGAGGAATCATCTATACTGAAACCTCATGGCGGTAGAGGATGCCGGCCGCAGAAGTGAAGACTTCCCCAGAGGACCAGACTGGACATGGCACAGCTGTACTCAGCTGTACTCCAAAAAAATTAAATAAAAACAAAACAAAAAATGCACCAAATTGCCTAGGTCACAAGTAAGTTGCAATCGCTTGTGACTTACGTTGCGCTTCTTGTAGGGAAAATTGTATACATTTTTGGACACGGTCTAGTTATGTTGTGTGCCGCAACGCAATGGCATTGACAGTCATTGGATCCGTTGATGTCACGCAACATTGCGCTTTCTATGTCTAACTTTATACACCTTTGTTGTTTTTTGGCAGAATATAGGCTGTACTATATGACTAGTACAGATGGGCTCATCGATTTGCAGCCATGACGGGAGCCCTGCGACATCCGCGGCTCCTGTTTTGATTAGCCGGGTTGGTGTGTAGTTATTGCACCAGTATCCCATGGACATTGGTCCAGGGTCATGCGACTTTATTCTGTGACTAGTAATTTGGCATTGCCTGCTGATCGCGCCGTTGCAGCATTATAGGCCCTGCATCTCGGTTGCGTTCATTGTTTTTCTATGATTATGCGCCGTATTTCGACAGCACACCGTGAACGTTGACTAAGTTCTACAGGTCCCATTACTATATTACTACCTCTGGCCCGGTCTTTAAATCTCTATAGACCTGCAGACCCGGCTATGAACCTGTTCTGCCGGTGTAACGCCCTCCTCCCCCTAAAGTGTACCAGTCAGCTGCGGAACCGGATTAGGTGTCTAATGGATGTGCAAAGATGCGTGATACCTCCTGGCTGGACACGTCCCGAAAGTCAGGTGGCTTCTTCATACACATCACGTACCCCCTGAGACTAAATCTACTAAGTATGGGGTCCTCCAACCTAATGTTTGTGGGCACAACCATGATTGATCAGATATCTAATGTTAGATATAGCGGCGCCCTATTCTGCGGAGTGGTACCAAATGGGTAAGAAACGGCGGTTCGGCGCTTACGTCTTCAAAGAAAACCTCAAGTCTGGAGGCTGTGTGAAGAGAAACGCTAATTTTAGCTTCTGTTATTTCTGAAAGCGGGAAGAGGGTGGATTTCCTGCATTGAAGTAATGTTTGCTCTAGGTGCTGACGATCCTGAATTCCTAACTCCCCCCTCCTCCCTCCGCAAAAGAATGATGAGTGTTGTAGTTCCACAACGACTAGGCCTGGTACGACATCATACTTCCCGACCTCTTGATTGATAAAATATCAATATTTAAAGGGTCATTTCCCGTCATAGATGTGATATTGTCGAATAGAGCTTGTAAAAACAAGCACTTTTGCAATTTCCTCCTTTTTAAAATTTTCAATGCTTCTTGAGATATTAACACTTTTTCTTTTTGTTTACAGCTCGTTGCCTAGGAGACCGACCACCAATATTGTCTGGCTTGTAGGCACTGCTTTGAAGCTGGCTAGGATTAGGAGGTAATAGCACGCTCTGGTGATCATGGCCGCCGGCTTCAAGACAGTGCTTATAAGCTCTATAGAAAAGAGCTTGTGAGCATTATGCACGTTCTCTTATCTAGACTCGGTGGTCGGTCTCCAAGGCAACGAGCTGTAAACAAAAGTGTTTATATCTCAAGAACGGTTGAAAATTTTAAGGAGCCGTAAATTGCAAGATTGATTGTGTTAACAAGGACTATCTGACGATGCTCATTTATGAAGATGGGAATAATCCCTTTAAGTCCCGCCTTCCCTTAGTTTTGCTGTAGAAATGGCAAAAACCAGTTGGAAACTTCCACTTTTGGGTGGGGTTTACATGAACCATACATTTTTATAGACTGAATTTGCCAGGTTTGTTTCTGAAAATTCTGGACAATATCGTCATCTTACGTTTGGGGCCGGCGTCAAAAGATGGTTGTCCCTTCTCCTGCCTGTGCCTAGGGCGTGGCATGCTGAGAATTATAGTTTTGCTATAGGTTGGAAATGATGAAACCTCCTGTCTGGTATCAGACAATGCAACATGTTTTTGGCCTTTTCGTGACAATGTGTCAGCCACAATGCTGAATAGTAATAATGTAAACCTTCTGTTCTTGGCAGGAGCGTCGTCACCGCTTCTGTGTGCAGCTTTACCTTGTGTCATTGCCTTTTTGTCTCTACAGAATGGTTTTTGTCCTGACAGAATGTAGCCCTTTTATGTCCCATTCATCCATTTAATACTTTTTTTTAGGTCTCCTTTCGCCCTCTATGCCTCCTAGACAATTGCGCCCTATAGTTGTTACAGCCGTGATTACGCAGTGTTTTTTTTTTTTCCCATCCGTAAGAAAAGCTTTTTTATACACTTTTTGTTTTCACCTTTTTTATGCCCTTTTTTTTGTGCCTGTGGAAGTGGGCGGGGATAGAACACCTTGTAGCCAATCCGATCACTGCGGCAAGAGAAGCGTGTTTGCTGATTGTGGCAGCGGGCAGTGACCTGTTCACTGAGGTTAGAGACTTGAGCAGGTTCCCACCAGTAGCACAGAGTATTTCAGGACATGAGTGTGAAGAATCTGTACCTTTTTAAAGGTTAATTGATTTCTACTGGATTCATACTCTGGGCTGTTTGCTCCTGTTTGAGGTGTTCTTGGGGGGTCTGTTGCGTGATCGGCAGGGGTTTCAGGACCTGAACACCCACAATTCAAGTACCTAAATATCAAAATCCAAGAATAACCTTTAGTTTCCCTTTAAATAAAGGTGCAAAGTCAACAATGAATTAGGCAAAAAAGGGAGAAAATTACTTAAAGGCACAAATTCACTTATGAATCGATCTCTGATGTTTTCATGCGGAAGGTCACAGAAAGTCTCATTCCTTCCATTTGCTTCTTGAGGTCTGAAATCCTCTGTGCTGCTGTGGTAACCCTCTTCTTCTTCTTCTGTTGTCTGTCTGTGACCTCCCTTCAGCCGTCATTCCTCTAACCTCATGATGGGTTAGTTTCGTATGTGTTTTTCCTTCTCCTGAAATACTTTGTGCTGCTGGAAATCCTGCTACAAGTGAGCTTGTGATCAAGTGGGAGACATTTTTGGCATTTTTTTTTTTTTTAATGCCGCCGCACTGTGGGCACAATGATTAGGCCTGTAAGCCCACTATTTTAAGAAGATCTATCGGATCAGGCATCAGCCACCTCCTATGCACTGTATGGCGGCACAGAAAGTCCCGGCGCGCCGGCATTAGTCCTGACAGCTAAGTTCACGTGAAAGTGAACAGCGTGGCAGGACATGATCACCGGTATCATTGATTGACCTCCATGGTAAAGAGACTGGAATTAATGTTGTAAGACCGTGATGTATAGAATGAGGCCTAAGCAATTATTTTTTTTATTATTATTAGTATTTTCGGGTAAAAATCACTTTTGCACTAAAAGTTACTTTTGCACTAAAAATTTGCACCGTTTTGCTTTTACTTTCTCTGTTTTCTGCATATTCAACTGTGACGTGGTCTGTGGTCCTAAATAATAAAAAAAAAAAGATAAAATATTAAAATTCTCCCATAGTTTAATCTTAAATGAGCTCACTGTTAGATGCTCAGTTAACTCATTCTGCAGCCAGGAATTTGACAGTGAAACACACAGAAGGCAAACGGTGCAAAATTTTTAATAGAACCCAATTACAAAAATGATTTTTTTTTTAGCCCCAATTGCATGCAATTAAAGAAACTGTCTCCAAAGGTGGACAACCCCTTTAAGACCTGTATAAGTCACATTAACACTTTTGAGGGTAGCCCTGAACTAAGGTTATGCTCACACTTTTAGTATTTGATAAAAGTTGCATTGAAAGCTCCCATAAAACCAATACGGCTTTCTGATGGGTCTCACATTTTTTGACATTTTCTTCCAACTTTTACTTTTTTTTTTTTGCTCCAGCAGTGTATTGGGTAACGTGCTGATTGGTGACTGGGTTGAGTTGCATGAATTGGCGTGAAAAGATCTCGGTCTCAGCTGGCGCACAGACCCTGGGGGAATGTGGGTAAATCTTTACCAGTTTCCTCTGGGCATCGGTATTGTATGTCTAATGCCTAGAGGAACTATGGGAGGTAATGAGAACCCGGTGGGAGAGGATCTGATTTCCACGCCATTGTCACTGTGCACACGTTGGTGTCATGCGACGCTGCACTACGACGCCGGGAAAGTGATACCAGCATGTGACTAGTAAGGGAGCGCAGAACGACGAAGGTCACCGCTCAGTACCCGGTCATTACTAACTGAAATGCCGCCATGTGTCACCGATTGGGCGAAAAGTGGATGGCGAAATGTAAAAAAAAAAATTAACGTTGTCTTGCCATGTGTGTAATAAAATATAAAAATATAATATTTTTCCCATAAGGTAAACTCTTGAAGGCAGGTGGAATTAAACCGCCAGTATTGCTGTCCCCCCCCCCAAAAAAAAATGCAATAAAAAAAATCAAAACGTTGTATGTAGTACAAAATGGTGTCAATAAAAACGACTGCTCTATATGTAAAAAAAAAAAAATCAAGTCCACACGGAATATGAAACTAAGAAAAAAAGTAATGGCGGCATTACTTTTTTGGCGGCATTAAATTTATTTTTTATTTATTTTTTTCTTTAATATTGCTCCACGCTGTGGATTTTTTTTTTTTCTGTTGTGATTAAATGTATTGTATGATAAAAAGAATGGGTGACATTCACAATTTAGCCGTATTAGGCAAAAATAAAGTAATGGCTCTTAGAAATAAAAAAAAAAACGATAGTGCAAAATTGAAAAAATCTCCCGAGACTTGATGGGTTAAGGATGTGCGAGAGTAATATTTTCAGCACTATAAAGTGTTAGGATTATGCCAGAATTATAAATGATGGAAAAAAAAACAAACCTCTGAGAACTGGTGTTTTAAGCTGGAATTACGGAAAAGAGTGGATCCGAAGCTCATTAATATGCGCAGACAGGATGAGTGTCGTTAGCATAAGCCCCAAAATACTGACTAACACGTTGTCATATAGCGAGACCGTGGTGCAGAAGAGGGGCCGTCATAGCTTTTTAGGTTAATTTTAGAGCCCCCTCCCACTCGGTTGCCCTTATTATGGTACTCCTTTCATCATTACTGAAGTGTCTCCTATGGAACCTATTAGGCAATCGCTGGACTGGTAATCCCGTAATGTAATCTCATGAGAACCTCTGCTGTAATAAGGAGCATTGCAGTAATGACTCCAGTTACCCTGAACACGAGATGGCAGATTGTATTGGAGACGGAGGCCCCAAATTTTCAGACTAGTGTCGTCCTCATTAGACATTTTATTCCAAAAATCTTGGAACCCTGTTTGGCATGGGTCCGTGCCCAGTGTAGTAGTAGTCAGGGTCTGGTTAACGTGAATGGGGCCGGTCACCTAGCATGAGAATGGGCCGTAATAATCCTGTGACAATGACCCCTCTATACAGCTCGACTGAATAGGGGAAAAAAGCAATGAACTTGTCTTTTTCGCGCTCCACTGAGCTTGATGGCGGCTTTATTTATCCTTGCTCGTTCTCCGGTAATGGCAGTACTGCTTTACACTGTGGCACTGAAATGGGTCGGGGCAAGACCGGATTAAGGAAAAACATCCAGCTCTATTAAAAAATTTTTTTTGCATTCCTGAAATCAATCCTCTGTTACTCCTTCTGGAAGGGCAGGAATACATTGACAATTGGATGTTACCATTCCTCTTGTCAGTAGGATTTGTGTATGTGCCGGCAATCCTGGGCTAGTATTGAGGACAACTGCGTGTGAAGGTGCTGGGGGTCTCTCGGCTCTTGGTGCATGGCATGAATGGAGCGGGCCGAGGAGGTGTGTTGTACGGCCGATGCCGGAGTCTTAACATTTCCAATCGGAGCGCTTGACTCCCTTAGATGCCGCTGTCAGTTGTGACGGCGGCATGTAAGCGGTTGGAAATGGGGTGCTGCTAATTTAATATTTGGTATCGCCGCGTGTGTGACTGTGGAGCATAATTATAGTTGGTTTTTATATTTTGGGGGGTCAGTTTACCACTCAAAAAAAATGAATAAAAAGAAATTGGTCGTATGGATCTCAAAATCCTATTTATTCATACATTTCCATGAGGTGTAAAAGAGGAACGACAGCAAGGAATTATAAGAAATGCTGATTTTTACAATTTATACATTAAGTTCTTTTTGCTAATGATTTCGTTCTTTATTGTTGATCGTTTTACCTCAGGGAATTATTATTATAGATCTGCGATCGTTTGGATGAGTGTAAATGGGCCGGTAATGACAACATGGATTCTGCGCAGAATCCTATTTGTTTTTTTTCCTCCCTTGTGCGTATAAGCGCGGGTATGTGAAGACCCAAGATGTTTCCTCGGCGTCTTCTCAGCTGAAGGCAGCGGCGCACTGAGAAGATGTAGACAATCTGCTTTCCCGCAGGAGGTGTTCACCATCTTGTTGCTTTCCGGAGCCCTCGTCTCTTGCCGACCGTGTTGCTAGGCTGCAGCGCTGTGTGGGATAAAGATACAGATTTTTTTTTTTTTGACTGCACATGTCCCTGACAGGACTAGGTCAATGACAAATTGCTTGACTCATCAATTCGTTCCCAAATGCCCTTTTTTTTTTTTTTTTTTTATTGTGTCGCAGCCATTTTTTTTTTTTTTTCACGCTCCTATTTCACTATTATCCTGTCAAATCAATGGGGAATCTGTGGCGTGTCGCAAGGAAAGCAGCCATTTTGTGGATTTACAAACTGGGCCTTGTTTACGTTATTACCTAGCAATGAGTCCAGCCTTCATTATTGTGGATTGGTTGCTATAGGCAATAAGGCTGGGTTTACATCTGAGATGCCAATATTAACCCCTTCATGACAAGGCTACTTTGCATCTATGTGGGTCTTTTTCTTTTTCCCCTCCCCTTCTTCCAAGAGCCAAAACTTTTTTTTTCTTTCCATTGACCTAGCCGTACAAAAGATTATTTTTTTTTTTTTTTTTAATTACGGTATTTCACTTTTGATGGAGCTGATTGAAGGTTCCGTTTTTTTTTTTTTTTTAATTTTTTTTTTATTTCTTTTTCCTTTCCAAGCTTTAGATTTTATTTTGTACTATTTATGGGTACATATGACGTTTTGATCGCATTGCATTGCATTTTGTTATGTGAAGTTGTTTCGACCAAATAAAACAACAATTCTAGTTTTTGTTTTTTTTTTGGTTTTTTTTTAATAATACTTTGAGATAAAAAAAATATATATTTTTTATAGAAGACATTCAATATTTTTTTTAAATCTTTTTCATTTTTTTTTTTCTTTTTAGCTACAGTGATTATTTGATCACTTGTACTGGGATACTTCAATAAATCATGGTATTCCATGAAGCTCAGTCGGTAGTTAGGCTTCACAGGTGTACCAAGATGGCAGCAACATGGGCCCTGAGTGGGCCTTTAACTGCCATGGCAACACTTCGGTATGCCATAGGTGGGTGATGGGTGTTGTAATTCACTGTGACCATACGAGAGATCAAAAATGGCATTTAAGTGGTTAAACAGCAGTGATGGGAGCTGTCACAGACAACCTGTGTTGCTGTTTCCTAGAAGAAAGCAGCCATGTTTTTCTGATCTTGTATGGGATTGCTTGTTAATGGCACAGGAGAATTATCCATCGGTCTCATGCATTACTCCCATTTTATGGGATTTCTCAGCACTTTATATGATGCTGACTACCATCTCGCTGTCATCTAAAGTCTGGCAATCTTCTGCTCTAATAATGGTGCCTGTAACTCCATAATGGTGTCTGCCCTGGTGACTACCTCAGTAGCAGCCCCATGAAAACCGCACTCATGTCTTACATGGCGGTGGTGGTATGAACGTCATATTTTCCAGGCCCACCTGAGGAAAATAGTGAATCCACTACACCAGAAAAATGGCCTCTGTGTGTTCTTTATACACAAATAAATGACTCGATTATCTGACGCGCCTTTTGTGACCATTTTCTTTGATGCCATTAGAAATGGGTTTGGTACGATACTCCCATGTAATTCAGCGCTTTCATCAAAGCGGTGACAAACTTTAAAAAAAAAAAAAAAAAATGGCGCTTGTCTTATTGGATATACCGTATATTCTGAATATATGTCCTTTTGAAGTATACTGTTCACAGTGATGGTGGAAGCCATTTTGAGTGACAGTTTTAATACGCATCTTTGTCTAACCCCGGCCAAATATTAGACATTTTAATAGGATCCTCCTTCTATCTGTGTGGGTGAACGCCCATATCAACAAATCCGGCTTTAATCAAGGCCTGTACTGTCTTCCCTATGTTCATTATAATGTTGTGATGACAGCCTGGGTGTCTCTGTGAGAACCAATATGGCCGCCATTAGAGCCCCCTTCTGTCACATTTGACAGGATATTTGGTTGCCCAAACCCCATAATTAAAGCAAGTGTTTTGTTTGAAAAATTTTTACAAAAACAAAACGCCCTACTCTGAGTAGGGAGCCATCTCTTTGACGGCCATACAAATTAGATGTATATCGACCATAAGCCTTGGCAAGCCAGAGTAGGAGATGAGCGTCTGCCAGGCACCCATCACTACTTATCTCCTGGGAATCTATCTAATATTATTTGTTTGGCGGACTCGTCTCCCGTCCTGTCCATACGAGCACTCGGCTTGGTCGAGCATCCATGCGTTTTCCACGGGAGAGAGGAAAAAGCCACTAGTAGACATGTCGGGCAGCCGCTTATCTCCTACCACTTTAGTCTTGTAAATCTCTGGTTTAGTATTGTATCTGCTTTAATCCCTGCTTTCCTTTTCCTCTTAACAGGTGAAATATCTCACTGGTTATCTGGATCCAGCTGGCCTGGGGGTCATTAATTTCCGTGACTTCTATCGAGGTATCTCGGAAATCCAGAATGAAGGTGAGGACCGCCAGACGTGGTTCACATTTAATATGCAGCCATTTTGACAACTGATAAATTTTCATAAGCGGAAACAAAGAACAAACAGCACCGCCAGATGATACCGTTATCGAAGGATAAAACAAATCACACCACATTTGTCCCGCACTTCATGACTAAGTCAAGACTTCCAGCGGTGTCCATTTTTCTTAACACAATAACCTCTTTACCGCCGGAATAGAGGCCAGATGGATTATATAGTGACTCTGACTGCCTCGTTATAGAGAATGGGCTTTGTCAGGGGCACAGCTGAATCCGTTTTTAGAACAAAATCCTAGAAGATGTCAAGGTGCGGGTCAAATGTAATGTTAAAAGGACCTGAAATATTTTATCTTGGTGGTCGTTGTACAGATATCGGACTACAAGAAATTGTAACTCACTACTGCTACAACTTCACAATGTGCTGTGATTTCTTGCTGTGAGAGAGGCTGATAGAGCTGCTTGGAGAGAAACCCGTACATTCGGGGCCCATGGACAGGGAGGACGACTTCTGATCACTATTAGCTCAATTTGGAGATTACTTTAATACTCCTTAATAGTTTCATATGGAGAAAATTGAGTTCATTAAAATGAAGACAGGTGCAGCCATTTCCATACGAAACTCCTGACGCCAGAGATATTTGCCTGTTTCTGGCTTCATCCTCATCCCTGAGAGAGCGTGAGGTTGACCCGTAAGCCATTAGCGGCTAACATTTGCATTGGAAAGTTACAGCGTACAATTCAGTGGTTTGTTGTAAGACTGATATAATCTCCGATCCCAGGGTTTAGTTTCCTATACACTCCCATGTCTGTAGGAAAGTTGACAAAAGTATTCATACTCTCGCTAGGTTGGGCGAGTCTCCTTCTCGTGATAGGGGAGCTCTTATTCTTTAAGAAAAAATGGCTGTCAAAGGAGTCGGTGCTTTTTATTTTTCTACACTTCAGAGATTTTCACTAGTGATCAGTCGTAATCTGTGATGAAACCTCAGCAGTAACTGTTCAGTTTCCCTGCAGTGCCTCCACAGGATAAAACAAGCATTACACAGGGCTGTCTTTGTATTATAGGACAGGACACTTCCCTGTGGCTTTCTCCTGCTGTTCCTTTCTAACATTTATAAAAGTATCCCATTCTGGCTTATCCTGTGTATAAGTGATAACGTCTACATACCGGAATACCCCTTTAGCCCATAGACATACATGGAGGTCACAGGGCACTATGAAAAACTTAATTCCCTCCCCCCCCCCCCCCAATCTGATGTTGGTTGGCTGTCCCAAAAAATTCAATAACTACCTGGATCTGGATGACCTGAGTCCATTTTGCTCCCATCTTCTTACTGCCCCACACCCTTATGCTATAGATAAGCCCCTGATGGTGGTGTCGGCAGCTGATAGGGCTAAAATGGAGTGACAGATTCCCTTTAACCCCTTTCTGTCATGTGATGTACTATCCCGTCCATGTGCCCTGGGACTTAATTCCCAGGGACGGGTTAGTACGTCACCGCGATCAGCGGCGCCCACGTGGTGAGCGCCGCTGATCGTGGCCAGGTGTCGGCTGTTTATCACAGCTAACTCCCGGCACGTTAAACCCTTTGCACACCGCGATCAAACACATTCGCGGTGTACCGGGGGTTAAAGGGAAGCATCGGCAGGGAGGGGGCTCCCTCCGTGCTTACCTGAGCCCCCGACAGCAGCGCAATGTGCAGCGCTGCTGCAGGGGGCTCCTTCCCTGCAGGTCCCCGAATCCAAGATGGCGACGGGTACCTTTGGGGTCCTGCAGGGAGCTGTCTTCCTCAGTGCCTGCAAAGCGCAGGCATGAGGAAAGCCTGTGCAGTGCCTGTGACAGATCGCTGATCTGTCACAGTGATCTGTGATGTGACAGATCAGCGATCTGTCACATGACAGCTATGTCCCCCCTGGGACAATGTAATAAAGTTAAAAAAAAGGTGTAAAAATAATTTTTTAAAAATCGCTAAATAAATTAAAAAAAAAAATATATATATATATTCCATAATAAATTCATTTTTTGGAAATAAAAAAAAAACAAACAATAAAAGTACACATATTTGGTATCGCCACGTCCGTAACGACCCGCCCTATAGAACTGTCCCACTAGTTAACCCCTTTAGCGAACCCCTTAAAAAATAAAAATAAAAAAACTAAGCAAAAAATGATTTATTATCATACTGCCAAACAAAAAGTGCAATAACGCGCGATCAAAAAGACACATATAAATATCCATGGTACCGCTGAAAACGTCATCTTGTCCTGCAAAAAACGAGCCGCCATACAGCATCATCAGCGAAAAAATAAAAAAGTTATAGCTCGCAGAATAAAGCAATGCAAAAATAATTATTTTTTATATAAAATTGTTTTCATTGCATAAAACCGACAAAACATAAAAAAAGACATAAATGAGGTATCACTGTAACCGTACTGACCCGAAGAATAAAACCGCTTTATCAATTTTACCGCAGGCAGAACGGTGTAAACGCACCCCCAAAAGAAATTCATGAAACACTGGTTTTTGTTCATTCTGCGTCCCAAAAATCGGAATAAAAAGTGATCAAAAGATGTCACGTGCCCGAAAATGGTACCAATAAAAACGTCAACTCGTCCCGCAAAAAATAAGACCTCACATGACTCAGTGGGTCAAAATATGGAAAAATTATAGCTCTCAATATGTGGTGATGCAAAAACTATTTTTACAATAAAAAGCGTCTTTTAGCGTGCGACAGGTGCCAAATATAAAAACCGCCATAAATAGTAAATCAAACCCCCCGTTATCACCCCCTTAGTTAGGGAAAAATAATAAAATAAACAAAAATGTATTTATTTCCATTTTCCCATTAGGGCTAGGGTTAGGGCTGAGATTAGGGTTAGGGGTGTGTTGGGGTTAGGGTTGGAGTTAGAATTGGGGGTTTCCACTGTTTGGGCACATCAGGGGCTCTCCAAATGCAACATGGCGTCTGATCTCAATTCCAGCCAATTCTGCGTTGAAAAAGTCAAATGGCGCTCCTTCCCTTCCAAGCTCTGCCATGCGCCCAAACAGTGTTTTACCCCCACATATGGGGTATCAGCCTACTCAGGACAAATTGCAAAACAACTTTTGGGGTCCAATTTCTCTTGTTACCCTTAGGAAAATAAAAAATTGGGGGCAAAAATATCATTTTTGTGGAAAAAAAATGATTTTTTTATTTTCACGCCCAGGCGTTATAAACTTCTGTGAAGCACTTGGGGGTTCAAAGTGCACACCACACATCTAGATAAGTTCCGTGGGGGGTCTAGTTTCCAAAATGGGGTCACTTTTGGGGAGTTTCAATAGTTTAGGCACATCAGGGGCTCTCCAAACACACGACACCCGCAGACCATTCCATCAAAGTCTGCATTCCAAAACGTCACTACTTCCCTTCCGAGCCCCGACGTGTGACCATACAGTAGTTTTCTCCCACATATGAGGTATCAGCATACTCAGGACAAATTGGACAACAACTTTTGGGGTCCAATTTCTCCTGTTACCCTTGGGAAAATAAAAAAAATTGGGGACTAAATGATCAGGTTTGTGGAAAAAATACGATTTTTTTATTTTCACGCCCGGGCGTTATAAACTTCTGTGAAGCACTGGGGGGTTCAAAGTGCTCACCACACATCTAGATAAGTTCCTTAGGGGGTCTAGTTTCCAAAATGGGGTCACTTGTGGTGGGGGTTTCCACTGTTTAGGTACATCAGGGGCTCTCCAAACGCGACATGGTGTCTGATCTCAATTCCAGCCAAAAACGTCAAATGGCGCTGCTTCCCTTCCGAGCTCTGCCATGCGCCCAAATAGTCGTTTACACCCACATATGGGGTATCAGCGTACTCAGTACAAATTGCACAATAACTTTTAGGTCCTGTTACCCTTGGAAAAATAAAAATTGGGGATGAAAAGATCATTGTTGTGGAAAAATCTGATTTTTTAATTGTACCGCTGTACGTTATAAACTTCTGTGAAGCCCTTGTGGGTTCAAAGTTCTCACCACATATCTAGATAAGTTCCTTGGGGGGTCTAGTTTCCAAAATGGGGTCACTTATGGGGGGTTTCTACTGTTTAGGTACATCAGGGGCTCTCCAAACGTGACATGGCATCCGATCTGAATTCCAGCCAATCTTGCATTGCAAAAGTCAAACGGCGCTCCTTCCCTTCTGAGCTCTGCCATGCGCCGAAACAGTGGTTCCCCCCCACATATCAGGTATCGGCGTACTCAGGACAAACTGCACAATAACTTTTGCAGTCCAATTTCTCCTGTTACCCTTGGTAAAATAAAAAAAATTGAATCTGAAGTATTGTTTTTGTGAAAAAAAGTTAAATGTTCATTTTTTTTTTAAATATTCAAAAAATTCCTGTGACGCGCCTGAAGGGTTAATAATCTTCTTAAATCTGGTTTTGAGCACCTTAAGGGGTGCAGTTTTTAGAATGGTGCCACTTTTGGGTATTTTCTATCATATAGACCCCTCAAAGTGGCTTCAAATGTGATGTGGTCCGTAACAATAAAATGGTGTTGCAAAAATGAGAAATCGCTGGTCAACTTTTAACCCTTATAACTTCCTAACAAAAAAAATTTTGGTTCCAAAATTGTGCTGATGTTAAGTAAACATGTGGGAAATGTTACTTATCAAGTTTTTTGTGTGCCATATCTCTGTGATTTAAGGGCATAAAAATTCAAAGTTGGAAAATTGCGAAATTTTAAAAATTTTCGCCAAATTTCCGTTTTTTTCACAAATAAACACAAGTTATATGAATTAAATTTTACCACTAACATGAAGTACAATATGTAACGAGAAAACAATGTCAGAATCACCGGGATCCATGGAAGTGTTTCAGAGTTATTACCTCATAAAGGGACAGTGGTCAGAATTGTAAAAATTGGCCTGGTCATGAATGTGCAAACCACCCTTGGGGGTTAAGGGGGTAATAGAATCCTGGGGTCAGAATCAGAGCACTGAGGGATTTGCCCAAACTTCCATACAGGAGATCCCTTTAAGAGAGCCTGGGGTCAGTACCAGAGCATTTGAAGGCAATTGCCCTGACTTTCATACCGGAGATCCCTTTAAGAGGGAGGATGTGTGATGGGTATATGGGCCGGGAGGGGGTGATTCATTTCTGTCCTGTGCTCGCTGCTTCTTTCTGGGGGGCAGACAGTGGCTGGGAGCTTATATTCCCAGAGAAGCTAGATTTCTCCCACCAGGTCAGTGTCTGCTGAGGTGTTGTGGAGTGGTAAAACTGTTGCTCATAGCAACCAATCACAGCTCAGCTTCTTTTAAACAGCTCTGGTGAAATGAAAGATGCTTCGTGATTGGTTGGTGATACACAGACACATACATTCAATTATATATATATATATATATATATATATATATACAGTGCCTACAAGTAGTATTCAACCCCCTGCAGATTTAGCAGGTTTACACATTCGGAATTAACTTGGCATTGTGACATTTGGACTGTAGATCAGCCTGGAAGTGTGAAATGCACTGCAGCAAAAAAGAATGTTTTTCTTTGTTTAATTTTTTTTTAAATTGTGAAAAGTTTATTCAGAGGGTCATTTATTATTCAACCCCTCAAACCACCAGAATTCTGTTTGGTTCCCTAAAGTATTAAGAAGTATTTCAGGCACAAAGAACAATGAGCTTCACATGTTTGGATTAATTATCTCTTTTTCCAGCCTTTTCTGACTATTTAAGACCCTCCCCAAACTTGTGAACAGCACTCATACATGGTCAATATGGGAAACACAAAGGAGCATTCCAAGGCCAACAGAGACAAGATCGTGGAGGGTCACAAGGCTGGCAAGGGGTACAAAACCCTTTCCAAGGAGTTGGGCCTACCTGTCTCCACTGTTGGGAGCATCATCCGGAAGTGGAAGGCTTATGGAACTACTGTTAGCCTTCCACGGCCTGGACAGCCTTTGAAAGTTTCCTCCCGTGCCGAGGCCAGGCTTGTCCGAAGAGTCAAGGCTAACCCAAGGACAACAAGGAAGGAGCTCCGGAAAGATCTCATGGCAGTGGGGACATTGGTTTCAGTCAATACCATAAGTAACGTACTCCACCGCAATGGTCTCCGTTTCAGACGAGCCCGTAAGGTACCTTTACATTCAAAGCGTCATGTCAAGGCTCGTCTACAGTTTGCTCATGATCACTTGGAGGACTCTGAGACAGACTGGTTCAAGGTTCTCTGGTCTGATGAGACCAAGATCGAGATCTTTGGTGCCAACCACACACGTGACGTTTGGAGACTGGATGGCACTGCATACGACCCCAAGAATACCATCCCTACAGTCAAGCATGGTGGTGGCAGCATCATGCTGTGGGGCTGTTTCTCAGCCAAGGGGCCTGGCCATCTGGTCCGCATCCATGGGAAGATGGATAGCACGGCCTACCTGGAGATTTTGGCCAAGAACCTCCGCTCCTCCATCAAGGATCTTAAGATGGGTCGTCATTTCATCTTCCAACAAGACAACGACCCAAAGCACACAGCCAAGAAAACCAAGGCCTGGTTCAAGAGGCAAAAAATCAAGGTGTTGGAGTGGCCTAGTCAGTCTCCTGACCTTAACCCAATTAAAAACTTGTGGAAGGAGCTCAAGATTAAAGTCCACATGAGACACCCAAAGAACCTAGATAACTTGGAGAAGATCTGCATGGAGGAGTGGGCCAAGATAACTCCAGAGACCTGTGCCGGCCTGATCAGGTCTTATAAAAGACGATTATTAGCTGTAATTGCAAACAAGGGTTATTCCACAAAATATTAAACCTAGGGGTTGAATAATAATTGACCCACACTTTTATGTTTAAAATTTTTTAACATTTAACTGAGCAACATAACTTTTTGGTTTGTAAGATTTATGCATCTGTTAATAAATCCTGCTCTTGTGTGAAGTTTGAAGGCTCTAACTTATTTGCATCTTATCAAACCTGCTAAATCTGCAAGGGGTTGAATACTACTTGTAGGCACTGTATATATATATATTGTGTGGCAGTGTTACCATATTAGTTTTTTGTTGGACACTGTATGACGGCATTATTTGAGCACAATATGGCAGTGCCCTGAGTTAAAAACAAGAGAACATCTTGAAGGAGACCCCCCCCCATAGTATTTACTAAATGTTACTCCATGTCAACTGGGTGATTGAGCAAAACCCTCAAGGAGACTTAACTCCTTCCTGTACATGACGTATACCGCTCTACATACAACAGTGGCCACCTCAGACCTGACACCGGTGACATCATCCTTATGATTAGAACTTTCCTTAAAGCCAGCGATAGAACGCCTGGAGGCCGTAAAATATTATTTCTGGCTCCCGGCTTGGAAATTTAGGTAGATCTGAATGTTCTATTCTCCAGCTCCAAAAAGAAACCCTAAATTTTAGTAACATTTCCCTCAGCCTGTAATAACACTGTCCTATGAATGCACAGTGGGGTGTCTTTACAAGGATTAGCTAGAAGTCAGGCAATTTTATTCTGGGCGTCTGCAGGTTTAAAGTCAGTGCCACAAATATTCAGGTATGAAAGGGCGTTCTCTGGACAATTTAGTTAGAAAACCTACCATGCTGAGAAGGCAACAAGGTCCTTCTACTATGACCCCCATCGATCATCTGCAACGTAGAATCAAGTGTTTAGTTTCCCTGCAGCACCCACGCAGGTGAACTAAAGTATTACACTGCACACTTGCAATACAGGCATACGTTGGGTCCTCCAGAGTGAGACACTCTCACTAATAGTCGAGGGTCCTGAATTCCCCCCTTAGTGTTTCATATTAATCCTACAACTGATTTTCCCCCTAGATTTGGACATGCAACTCTACGACATGGGATACCCCTCCGAGGAAGAACCGGCTTGCTCTGTCGACTTTGATGACCTGGTGGCATTTGAGGTTAGTTTTTTCTTTTTTTTCCTGACTTGCCAGAAGTTTGATCTCCATAACATAAATGGCACTGAAAACTCGGTTGGACTCTTAAAGGGAAAGTCCTAATAATCCTAACTTTTAAGACGTCTTACGTTTTTGATACCTGTATTATTTGCCTGTCTTCAGTTCCTTGCAGTCTCATAAACCTTTCAAAGACTGTTGACCCCCTCTGCTCAAGAACAATGTTGCCTGCCCCCCCCATCCACGGTACAGACACAACTTTGTCATTTTCCCTCCCCCACCTCATCCCTTGGCATTTGCTTTGATCCCTTTGATCTCAGAAAAAAATGTTTTACTTTGCCCCTCACCCCACCTCCTCGCTAACTTTTGTTTCTTCCCTTTTACCTCGTTTTTTTTATTTTCAATACCAGCAACTACAAAATTAGTTGTGCTTTCACGCTGCCAACAGACACTAATTTGTTGTTGCATTTACTTTTTTTTTTTTTTTTTTTTTCTCCTTCTAGTTTTTGGTGTGTTTTCATCTGTTTTTTGATCTGTGTCAAATTACTTTTAATTTGTCATTTTTTTTTTTTTATGTTTTATACAGTAAGTATGCCTTGTTAGGGCTCCAAGACCAGTGGATTATTGTTATGAGATGATTATTCGTGGTCTTGTGGGAGCTTTTTTATTTTTATATCTATTCACCACATTTTTCATCTTCATATCCTATCCCAGACCCTTTTTATGCACATGCAATCCCGTCTATATCATTATTATTTATTTATATAGCGCCATTAATTCCATGGTGCTGTACATGAGAAGGGGGTTACATACAAAGTTATAGATATCGTTAACAGTAAACAAATGGACAATGACGGACTGGTACAGAGGGGAGTGGACCCTGTCCTTGCGGACTTACATTCTATGGGATAATGGGGAAGAGACAGAAGGTCGGGGGTGCAGCAGCTCGGGCGGTGGTGAGGCAGCCAGATTGGTTATTGCAGGCTGTAAGCTTTCCTGATTAGATGGGTTTTCAGGTTCCGTTTGAAGGATCCGAGGGTGGTGGATAATCGGACGTGTTGAGGCATGGAATTCCAGAGGATGGGGGATATTCGGGAGAAATCTTGGAGGCAGTTGGGTAAGGAACGAATAAGTGTGGAGGAGAGTAGGAGGTCTTGGGAGGATTGAAGATTACGTGAGGGAAGATGTTGGGAGATTAGTTCAGAGATATAGGGAGGGGAAAGGTTGTGGATGGCTTTGTAGGTCAGTGTTAGTAGTTTGAACTGGATTCGTTGGGGAATTTGGAGCCAGTGGAGGGATTTGCAGAGGGGAGAGACAGGGGAGTAGCGAGGAGAGATGTGGATTAGACGGGCAGCAGAGTTGAGGACAGACTGGAGTGGTGCAAGAGAGTTAGCAGGGAGGCCACAGAGGAGAGTGTTGCAGTAGTCAAGGCGGGAGATGATGAGGGCATGCACAAGAGTTTTAGTAGATTGAGGGCTGAGGAAGGGTCGGATTCTGTAAATATTTTTGAGTTGGAGGCGACAGGAGGTGGCAAGAGTTTGGACGTGTGGTTTGAAGGACAGGGATGAGTCGAGAGTTACTCCGAGGCAGCGGATTTTAGGTGCGGGAGAGAGCGTGATGTCTGTATGTCAATTAACCCATTATGATGTGGAAAGGAGTTGTCTCTAATTTTTCCTGTAACAGCGCCACCCTTGTCCATGTTCAGTATTGCAGCTTAGCCCCATTTTTAGTGAATACTTGCTGCAATACCAGACTTAACCTATGAATAAAAGAGGCGCTGTTTCAAGTGGTTAAAAAAAAACAAACTCGGTCGCGTCTGGCAAGGGCAAAAGTGATCTATGACATCCTTTGGAAATGCATCTGCAAATCTTTTTGTAGCAGAGGCTTTTTTTTTTTTTTTTTTTTTCCCTTTTTATCCAGGTGTATTTGGTGTAAACTTTGCAAATTTGCTCCAAGCGTTTACTGTTCTCAGTTTGGTGATATCTGAAGGTGTCACCTTGAACCACAAGTAAAATGGTCCGGTCCGCTACACATCAGCCTCCTGCCATACAGAAGGGCTTAGGTTTACCTCTGCCGCCCTCTGCTGACCCAAAATGAAATTGCACAAAATGTTGACCTATTTTCATAATTGTGTTTTCTCCTCCACGCACCGTACAGTATATGTTGTCTGTACTACAGCACACAACAGGTTAATTTATTTACACTTTTTTTTCATGGGATTTCCCGATAAATTTGTGTGCCCATGGTAGTTCCACTTTTCACAATTCTGTTTGGTTTGACTGTGTTAAAGGGGTTGTCTAGGGTTAAAAACAATTTTTTGATGAACTGATCAAATGGTGAAGGGGTCTCGCTTCAGAGACCACCAAGTGATTACCTGTTAAAAACAGTAACTTGCGTCCCCATGACAGAACTTCCTGGCTGTGTTTTATACAGATTCATGTTGCCTCCCACATCCTAATAAAAGCGAGTATTGTCCACATCGGTATGAAAAATGATACAGTTCCGCAGCCTGCCTGTCAGAGGAATGTGTAGACTTATGCAAATCCAGTTTTTTTTCATAGGTAGAAGGAAATACCCCAACAATTATTCAAATACCTGATCATAGACTGAAAAACTATTTGTGTTGTAGAAACAAAGGCATTTTATAAAGGTGATTCTAGGAAGGGATCAGACTCAAGAATATGAACCAAGATGGTGCAAAGATTTCATCTACCCCCTTATCCTGGCAAAAACATTAACCGGTTCTCACAGCTACTCCTTGTTGAGTGTGATATAATACTGCCCCCTGCCACAAGAATAAACTACTTTAATATAATGCTGAACATATGTAGAAGAGTATAACTACTATAATACTGCTCCTATGTACAAGAATATAACTACTATAATACTGCCCCTATGTACAGAAATATAACTACTATAATACTGCCCCCTATGTACAAGAATATAGCTACTATAATACTGCCCCTATGTACAAGAATATAACTACTATAATACTGCCCCCTATGTACAGAAATATAACTACTATAATACTGCCCCCTATGTACAAGAATATAGCTACTATAATACTGCCCCTATGTACAAGAATATAACTACTATAATACTGCTCCCTATGTTCAGGAATATAACTACTATAATACTGCCCCCTATGTATAAGAATATAACTACTATAATACTGCCCCTATGTACAGAAATATAACTACTATAATACTGCCCCCTATGTACAAGAATATAGCTACTATAATACTGCCCCTATGTAATAATACAATAATTAAAGCAAAATAAGAATATGTACAAGAATATAACTACTATAATACTGCTCCCTATGTTCAGGAATATAACTACTATAATACTGCCCCCTATGTACAGAAATATAACTACTATAATACTGCCCCCTATGTACAAGAATATAGCTACTATAATACTGCCCCTATGTACAAGAATATAACTACTATAATACTGCCCCCTATGTATAAGAATATAACTACTATAATACTGCCCCCTATGTACAGGAATATAACTACTATAATACTGCCCCCTATGTACAAGAATATAACTACTATAATACTGCCCCTATGTACAAGAATATAACTACTATAATACTGCTCCCTATGTTCAGGAATATAACTACTATAATACTGCCCCTATGTACAAGAATATAACTACTATAATACTGTTCCCTATGTACAAGAATATAACTACTATAATACTGCTCCTATGTACAAGACTATAACTACTATAATACTGCCCCTATATACAAGAATATAACTACTATAATACTGCTCCCTATGTTCAGGAATATCACTACTATAATACTGCTCCTATGTACAAGAATACAAGTACTATAATACTGCCCCCTATGTACAAGAATATAACTACTATAATACTGCCCCTATGTACAAGAATATAACTACTATAATACTGCCCCCTATGTACAAGAATATAACTACTATAATACTGCCCCCTATGTACAAGAATATAACTACTATAATACTGCCCCTATGTACAAGAATATAACTACTATAATACTGCCTCCTAGCTGTGAGGTTGTGTGTTTGTAGCTCTCCTGATGTCTGGAGCAAGCCCAGGGGGAGGCCACCCTGGGCAGGGTAACTCCCCAAGCAAGGCCCAGGCTTCCAGGCCTACACTTGGAAGTAACGCTCAAGTTGTGTCTAAGGCGGATGCAAGTCCCAAAGTTGTTTCTGAGGGAAAGAAAGCTCAGAATGGAAGTAGCAGCAGCAGCAAGAATGATGAAACTGTGAAAGTGCGTAAAGTAACGGAACAAGGAAAAGCCATGGCTGTGGGTAAGAAAGTTCCAGTTAAGCAGTCGGCCAGCCAAGGCAAGCAGAGTGAAGGACAACTAGGAGAAATCCAAAAGAAATCTACTGGTGAGAAGCTGAATGGAGGAAAGCAGCCTGCAGCTCAAGAGGTGCCATCACCGGCTTCAGGTGTGCAGCTGACTCCCAGCAGACAGAGGAGAGCCTCACTGGAGAGACAGACACTCCAGGAGAACCTGCAGCAGAAGCATGTGGTGGCCAGCATGGCGAGCTCTGGGCGCACAAGGTCGCAGTCAGGTGGCAGCAGTAAAAGTGCTGTGGAGCCTGGAGCCACGAAACCAGCGGTGGTGAAAATTAAGGAGACGTCTGGTTTCAAGCATCCAGGGACATTGCTGAAAGCAGGTTCCCAGGAGGAGACGCCATGTGCACCTGAGCTTCAGGTCGCAGAGGAGATCCCAGGACTGGTCAAGAAGCTCGGTGAGTTACAGCAGCACAAAGACTTGCTGCAGAAGCAAATAGACATGGGCTATAAGGTAAAGGCTGCTATTCCTGGTGGGGATCACACCTTTTGTGATCAGACTCTGAACATGCTTGGTATACAGCTGGCAAAAGTGGTGACGGACATGGACTGTGTCCTAGAGAAGATGGGGCCCCTGGCAGAGACTTATAGGAACCAGGAACTGTTGATGTCACACAAGCAGGACTCTGCAGGTTCCAGCTCAGACATTGTCCCAGGTGAGCCCCAGAAGCCGGTGCGGCCAGTGTTGCAACCTGCAAGTTTCTGCTTCCAAAAGGGTCAAATACTGCAGCCGCAGCAGCCTGCGGCAGACCCCAAGCAGCAGCATGTTATGCAGATTCCAGGAGTACCACAAGTCTCAGAATGCCCAGCACAGCAGCCTGCAGCAGATTCCAAGCAGCAGCATGGACTGCACTTTCCAGCAGAGGGACTACAAGTCTCAGAATGCCAAGCACAACAGTTGGGCAGTGGACATGTGCTGGTCATTACTGATGGTGCCCAGCAGGGCTCTGATGCTGGGGATAACCGTGCTGTATCTGAGGGGTCGGGGGCTTGGGGGAGCACAGTATCTTTGGTGGACGCTGCACAGTCTGATAATGACATTGATGCTGATGATAACAATGTGCATGATAATGTCTGTGATTTCCCCCCTTTAATTTCGAGCACACAAGGTGTGGCTGCCCCTCCTGCTGCAGACCTTCACCCCGTCAGTCAACCCAATGTGACCCCGCACGGTCCCCCCAGTAATGCCTGGAGTCGTGGTGCTCCATCCTTTACCTCTGGTACCAATTATACAGGCCAGGCGTTTAAACGGAGAAACGCCGTGCGTTTCCGGCACAGAGGTGCCGAGGAGGACCTGCCAGACAGGAGGTTTGTCGTCAGGGAGCTCTTGTGCCACCAGATGGGGTTTGTGCCAGTCAGCATCCTGGTAGTGATTAATCTTCCAGACAGGCAGGGCTATGATGTCAGCTTTAAGCTCATGTCTGACCTGGACAGATTCTGGTCTAGTTTCCCCAAGTTTAGAGACACGGAGGGCTGGAGTAAGTTCAGCTTTATTCCTATCTCTAAGCCAGATACTGTCACCGTAAATGTCATCTTCTGGAATGAGTCTGTTCCCCCGCAGGACATTGTGTTGTGGCTCCGGAGGCATTGCGACCTGGTCTCTGACCTCACCAAAAGCAGAGACAGTGATGGTATCTGGACAGGAGGATGGCGGGTTTTGGTGAAACTGCGCCAATGCAATAACATCACTGCCCATTTACCCAACGCCTTCTTTATTGGGAGGGAGAGGGGTGTGTGTTTCTATCCTGGGCAGCCTCGTAAGTGCTTTAAATGTGGCAAGCAGGGCTGTGGAGTCGGTAAGCCAAACCTGCGACTCCGACTCCGACTCCTCAATTTCCCTTACACCGACTCCAACTCCGACTCCACGACTCCGACTCCCACACATATTGCTTATATTTAAGTGAAAAATTTATTGTAGTACAATGTGAACCTCAGACATTTAATCATTTTTATGATCCAATAATCAAGATATTTAGATAGAACAGAATATATATTGGTGTACTACCCGGTTTTCATTCTTTTTGGTACAGATACGATATGGATAGACAGATATGGATAAATGGATATATAGATAGAGCAGATTTCTAATCTGCTTTTGCTATTGAAAACATTATCTATGAGCTCAAAAACCTTTCAGGTGATGCAGTTTTTTAAAAAGATGATCAGCTTTTGCAGCTGAAAAACGTATCCTCAAAAAACACAGGAAAAACGCTGTGTGTGAATGTAGCCTTAGATCAGGAATAGAACAGTCATTTATAGGACATTTCATAACTTTCCCAAACTCCTATAAAAAAAAATATTCAGCACATTCTGCATTGAATTACTGTACCCAATTTATTATATATTTTAGGAGTCGGAGTCGGTCCATTTTATACCGACTCCGACTCCAGCAAAATGAGCACCGACTCCACGACTCCGACTCCGACTCCACAGCCCTGGTGGCAAGGCAGGTCACCTGGCAAATACCTGTACTGTGGTGAAGTGCAGCCTGTGTGGGGAGGTCGGCCATCTAACTGCAGACTGCCAGAACATCAGGTGCAACCTCTGTGGGAAGATCGGTCACCCTCACAGGGACTGTCCAGACGCCTGGCACAATATCTGTAAGGACTTTCCTGACGAGGACTTGGTGGCAGGGGCAGAGATTCTGGAGGAGGCAGCTTTACTGTCAGGGGAAATACTGACCAGACCAGAGGTCCACCAGGGGTCTACTCAGCTAACACCAGAGCAGCAGGGTTCAGAGAGTGAACAGGGGAGTATGGAGGTTGTACCTCAGGGGCAGCGGTCACAGGAAGGCATTACTTCAGTGCTACCATCTGTGTCTGAAGAGAATAGCAATAATCAGAAAAGGAAGAAAAAGGACAGGGCCTCCCGTAAACCTGAGGGGTATGACACTGGCCAAGGAGCCGGGAAGAAATTCCAGAGTTCTGCTGGTGTAATGGTCGTATCTAACAGGTTTGATGTTCTGTCTGAGTCTGACGGCGATTTTGAAGATGACTTTAAAAGAATTGACACAGAGTGTGATAGGGACATAGAGGACTGTCCTCCGCCAAAGCGGAAGCCCTTACCTAAGGGCACTCGAGTAGAGTCTGAGATGGAGACCGATGGTGAACAGAATAACTCCGACTCAGATCTGTGACGCTGTGAACCAGATAATGTCCAAACTCAGATAGGGAAAATCATTAGGAGAAATTAGGAAATGTCAAGATATGGAAAGATGAGTCACTGGGTAGGAATATGATGAGCTCTGTTTGCAAAGTGTTTTTTTTTTGTTTTTTTTCTCCTCAAACTAGGAGTATGGACTCTAAGTTAATTTGATATGTGTAAACTGGATATGTAATTAATGTATGTACAATCCCAGTGAATTTAGTTGTGTATTATTGGAGGAATGTTATTTGTATTTGTTTGGTTTTTACAATAAAAATTGCCCCCTATGTACAAGAATATAACTACTATAATACTGCCCCTATGTATAAGAATATAACTACTATAATACTGCCCCCTATGTACAGGAATATAACTACTATAATACTGCCCCTATGTACAAGAATATAACTACTATAATACTGCCCCCTATGTACAAAAATATAACTACTATAATACTGCCCCCTATGTACAAGAATATAACTACTATAGTACTGCCCCCTATGTACAAGAATATAGCTACTATAATACTGCCCCTATGTACAAGAATATAACTACTATAATACTGCTCCCTATGTTCAGGAATATAACTACTATAATACTGCCCCCTATGTACAGGAATATAACTACTATAATACTGCCCCCTATGTACAGGAATATAGCGACTATAATACTGCCCCCTATGTACAAGAATATAACTACTATAGTACTGCCCCCTATGTACAAGAATATAGCTACTATAATACTGCCCCTATGTACAAGAATATAACTACTATAATACTGCTCCCTATGTTCAGGAATATAACTACTATAATACTGCCCCCTATGTACAGGAATATAACTACTATAATACTGCCCCCTATGTACAGGAATATAACTACTATAATACTGCCCCCTATGTACAAGAATACAACTACTATAATACTGCCCCCTGTGTACAAGAATATAACTACTATAATACTGCTCCCTATGTTCAGGAATATGACTACTATAATACTGCTCCTATGTACAAGAATATACTATAATACTGCCCCTATGTATAAGAATATAACTACTATAATACTGCCCCCTATGGACAGGAATATAACTACTATAATACTGCCCCTATGAACAAGAATACAACTACTATAATACTGCCCCCTATGTACAAGAATATAACTACTATAATACTGCCCCCTATTGTCAAGAATATAACTACTATAATACTGCCCCCTATGTACAAGAATATAGCTACTATAATACTGCTCCCTATGTACAGGAATATAACTACTACAATACTGCTCCTATGTACAAGAATATAACTACTATAATACTGCCCCCGTGTACAAGAGTATAGCTACTATAATGCTGCCCCTATGTACAAGAATATAACTACTATAATGCTGCCCCTATGTACAAGAATATAACTACTATAATGCTGCCCCTATGTACAAGAATATAACTACTATAATACTGCCCCCATGTACAAGAATATAACTACTATAATACTGCCCCCCATGTACAAGAATATAACTACTATAATACTGCCCCTATGTACAAGAGTATAACTACTATAATACTGTCCCTATGTACAAGAATATAACTACTATAATACTGCTCCCTATGTGCAATAATATAACTACTATAATACTGCTCCCTATGTACAATAATATAACTACTATAATACTGCCCCCTATGTACAAGAATATAACTACTATAATACTGCTCCTGTGTACAAGAATATATCTACTATAATACTGCTCCCTATGTTCAGGAATAATAATAAATAATAATCTTTATTTTTATATAGCGCTAACATATTCCGCAGCGCTTTACAGTTTTCACACATTATCATCACTGTCCCCGATGGGGCTCACAATCTAAATTCCCTATCAGTATGTCTTTGGAGTGTGGGAGGAAACCGGAGTGCCCGTAGGAAACCCACGCAAACACGGAATATAACTACTATAATACTGCTCCCTATGTGCAATAATATAACTACTATAATACTGCTCCCTATGTACAATAATATAACTACTATAATACTGCCCCCTATGTACAAGAATATAACTACTATAATACTGCCCCTATGTACAAGAATATAACTACTATAATACTGCCCCCTATGTACAAGAATATAACTACCATAATACTGCCCCCTATGTACAAGAATATAACTACTATAATACTGCCCCCTATGTACAAGAATATAGCTACTATAATACTGCTCCCTATGTTCAGGAATATAACTACTATAATACTGCCCCTTTGTACAAGAATATAACTACTATAATACTGCTCCTGTGTACAAGAATATATCTACTATAATACTGCTCCCTATGTTCAGGAATAATAATAAATAATAATCTTTATTTTTATATAGCGCTAACATATTCCGCAGCGCTTTACAGTTTTCACACATTATCATCACTGTCCCCGATGGGGCTCACAATCTAAATTCCCTATCAGTATGTCTTTGGAGTGTGGGAGGAGACCGGAGTGCCCGGAGGAAACCCACGCAAACACGGAATATAACTACTATAATACTGCTCCTATGTACAAGAATATAACTACTATAATACTGCCCCTATGTACAAGAATATAGCTACTATAATACTGCCCCCTATGTACAAGAATATAGCTACTATAATACTGCCCCTATTTACAAGAATATAACTACTAAAATACTGCTCCCTATGTACAAGAATATAACTACTATAATACTGCCCCCTGTGTACAAGAATATAGCTACTATAATACTGCTCCTATGTACAAGAATATAACTACTATAATACTGCCCCTATGTACAAGAATATAACTACTATAATACTGCCCCTATGTACAAGAGTATAACTACTATAATACTGTCCCTATGTACAATAATATAACTACTATAATACTGCTCCCTATGTGCAATAATATAACTACTATAATACTGCTCCCTATGTACAATAATATAACTACTATAATACTGCCCCCTATGTACAAGAATATAACTACTATAATACTGCCCCTATGTACAAGAATATAACTACTATAATACTGCCCCCTATGTACAAGAATATAACTACTATAATACTGCCCCCTATGTACAAGAATATAACTACTATAATACTGCCCCCTATGTACAAGAATATAGCTACTATAATACTGCTCCCTATGTTCAGGAATATAACTACTATAATACTGCCCCTTTGTACAAGAATATAACTACTATAATACTGCTCCTGTGTACAAGAATATATCTACTATAATACTGCTCCCTATGTTCAGGAATAATAATAAATAATAATCTTTATTTTTATATAGCGCTAACATATTCCGCAGCGCTTTACAGTTTTCACACATTATCATCACTGTCCCCGATGGGGCTCACAATCTAAATTCCCTATCAGTATGTCTTTGGAGTGTGGGAGGAAACCGGAGTGCCCGTAGGAAACCCACGCAAACACGGAATATAACTACTATAATACTGCTCCTATGTACAAGAATATAACTACTATAATACTGCCCCTATGTACAAGAATATAGCTACTATAATACTGCCCCCTATGTACAAGAATATAGCTACTATAATACTGCCCCTATTTACAAGAATATAACTACTAAAATACTGCTCCCTATGTACAAGAATATAACTACTATAATACTGCCCCTGTGTACAAGAATATAGCTACTATAATACTGCTCCTATGTACAAGAATATAACTACTATAATACTGCCCCTATGTACAAGAATATAACTACTATAATACTGCCCCCTATGTACAAGAATATAACTACTATAATACTGCCCCTATGTACAAGAATATAACTACTATAATACTGCCCCTATGTACAAGAGTATAACTACTATAATACTGTCCCTATGTACAATAATATAACTACTATAATACTGCTCCCTATGTACAAGAATATAACTACTATAATACTGCCCCCTATGTACAAGAATATAACTACTATAATACTGCCCCCTCTGTACAAGAATATAACTACTAAAATACTGCCCCCTCTGTACAAGAATATAACTACTATAATACTGCTCCCTATGTACAAGAATATAACTACTATAATACTGCCCCTATGTACAAGAATATAACTACTATAATACTGCTCCTATGAACAAGAATATAACTACTATAATACTGCCCCTATGTACAAGAATATAACTACTAAAATACTGCCCCCTATGTACAAGAATACAACTACTATAATACTGCCCCCTGTGTACAAGAATATAACTACTATAATACTGCTCCCTATGTTCAGGAATATGACTACTATAATACTGCTCCTATGTACAAGAATATACTATAATACTGCCCCTATGTATAAGAATATAACTACTATAATACTGCCCCCTATGGACAGGAATATAACTACTATAATACTGCCCCTATGAACAAGAATACAACTACTATAATACTGCCCCCTATGTACAAGAATATAACTACTATAATACTGCCCCCTATTGTCAAGAATATAACTACTATAATACTGCCCCCTATGTACAAGAATATAGCTACTATAATACTGCTCCCTATGTACAGGAATATAACTACTACAATACTGCTCCTATGTACAAGAATATAACTACTATAATACTGCCCCCGTGTACAAGAGTATAGCTACTGTAATGCTGCCCCTATGTACAAGAATATAACTACTATAATGCTGCCCCTATGTACAAGAATATAACTACTATAATGCTGCCCCTATGTACAAGAATATAACTACTATAATACTGCCCCCATGTACAAGAATATAACTACTATAATACTGCCCCCCATGTACAAGAATATAACTACTATAATACTGCCCCTATGTACAGGAATATAACTATTATAATACTGCCCCTATGTACAAGAATATAACTACTATAATACTGCCCCCTATGTACAAGAATATAACTACTATAATACTGCCCCATATGTACAAGAATATAACTACTATAATACTGCCCCCTATGTACAAGAATATAGCTACTATAATACTGCTCCCTATGTTCAGGAATATAACTACTATAATACTGCCCCTTTGTACAAGAATATAACTACTATAATACTGCTCCTGTGTACAAGAATATATCTACTATAATACTGCTCCCTATGTTCAGGAATAATAATAAATAATAATCTTTATTTTTATATAGCGCTAACATATTCCGCAGCGCTTTACAGTTTTCACACATTATCATCACTGTCCCCGATGGGGCTCACAATCTAAATTCCCTATCAGTATGTCTTTGGAGTGCCCGGAGGAAACCCACGCAAACACGGAATATAACTACTATAATACTGCTCCTATGTACAAGAATATAACTTACTATAATACTGCCCCTATGTACAAGAATATAGCTACTATAATACTGCCCCCTATGTACAAGAATATAGCTACTATAATACTGCCCCTATTTACAAGAATATAACTACTAAAATACTGCTCCCTATGTACAAGAATATAACTACTATAATACTGCCCCCTGTGTACAAGAATATAGCTACTATAATACTGCTCCTATGTACAAGAATATAACTACTATAATACTGCCCCTATGTACAAGAATATAACTACTATAATACTGCCCCTATGTACAAGAGTATAACTACTATAATACTGTCCCTATGTACAATAATATAACTACTATAATACTGCTCCCTATGTGCAATAATATAACTACTATAATACTGCTCCCTATGTACAATAATATAACTACTATAATACTGCCCCCTATGTACAAGAATATAACTACTATAATACTGCCCCTATGTACAAGAATATAACTACTATAATACTGCCCCCTATGTACAAGAATATAACTACCATAATACTGCCCCCTATGTACAAGAATATAACTACTATAATACTGCCCCCTATGTACAAGAATATAGCTACTATAATACTGCTCCCTATGTTCAGGAATATAACTACTATAATACTGCCCCTTTGTACAAGAATATAACTACTATAATACTGCTCCTGTGTACAAGAATATATCTACTATAATACTGCTCCCTATGTTCAGGAATAATAATAAATAATAATCTTTATTTTTATATAGCGCTAACATATTCCGCAGCGCTTTACAGTTTTCACACATTATCATCACTGTCCCCGATGGGGCTCACAATCTAAATTCCCTATCAGTATGTCTTTGGAGTGTGGGAGGAGACCGGAGTGCCCGGAGGAAACCCACGCAAACACGGAATATAACTACTATAATACTGCTCCTATGTACAAGAATATAACTACTATAATACTGCCCCTATGTACAAGAATATAGCTACTATAATACTGCCCCCTATGTACAAGAATATAGCTACTATAATACTGCCCCTATTTACAAGAATATAACTACTAAAATACTGCTCCCTATGTACAAGAATATAACTACTATAATACTGCCCCCTGTGTACAAGAATATAGCTACTATAATACTGCTCCTATGTACAAGAATATAACTACTATAATACTGCCCCTATGTACAAGAATATAACTACTATAATACTGCCCCTATGTACAAGAGTATAACTACTATAATACTGTCCCTATGTACAATAATATAACTACTATAATACTGCTCCCTATGTGCAATAATATAACTACTATAATACTGCTCCCTATGTACAATAATATAACTACTATAATACTGCCCCCTATGTACAAGAATATAACTACTATAATACTGCCCCTATGTACAAGAATATAACTACTATAATACTGCCCCCTATGTACAAGAATATAACTACTATAATACTGCCCCCTATGTACAAGAATATAACTACTATAATACTGCCCCCTATGTACAAGAATATAGCTACTATAATACTGCTCCCTATGTTCAGGAATATAACTACTATAATACTGCCCCTTTGTACAAGAATATAACTACTATAATACTGCTCCTGTGTACAAGAATATATCTACTATAATACTGCTCCCTATGTTCAGGAATAATAATAAATAATAATCTTTATTTTTATATAGCGCTAACATATTCCGCAGCGCTTTACAGTTTTCACACATTATCATCACTGTCCCCGATGGGGCTCACAATCTAAATTCCCTATCAGTATGTCTTTGGAGTGTGGGAGGAAACCGGAGTGCCCGTAGGAAACCCACGCAAACACGGAATATAACTACTATAATACTGCTCCTATGTACAAGAATATAACTACTATAATACTGCCCCTATGTACAAGAATATAGCTACTATAATACTGCCCCCTATGTACAAGAATATAGCTACTATAATACTGCCCCTATTTACAAGAATATAACTACTAAAATACTGCTCCCTATGTACAAGAATATAACTACTATAATACTGCCCCTGTGTACAAGAATATAGCTACTATAATACTGCTCCTATGTACAAGAATATAACTACTATAATACTGCCCCTATGTACAAGAATATAACTACTATAATACTGCCCCCTATGTACAAGAATATAACTACTATAATACTGCCCCTATGTACAAGAATATAACTACTATAATACTGCCCCTATGTACAAGAGTATAACTACTATAATACTGTCCCTATGTACAATAATATAACTACTATAATACTGCTCCCTATGTACAAGAATATAACTACTATAATACTGCCCCCTATGTACAAGAATATAACTACTATAATACTGCCCCCTCTGTACAAGAATATAACTACTAAAATACTGCCCCCTCTGTACAAGAATATAACTACTATAATACTGCTCCCTATGTACAAGAATATAACTACTATAATACTGCCCCTATGTACAAGAATATAACTACTATAATACTGCTCCTATGAACAAGAATATAACTACTATAATACTGCCCCTATGTACAAGAATATAACTACTAAAATACTGCCCCTATGTACAAGAATATAACTACTATAATACTGCCCCCTCTGTACAAGAATATAACTACTATAATACTGCTCCCTATGTACAAGAATATAACTACTATACTGCCCCTATGTACAAGAATATAACTACTATAATACTGCCCCTATGGACAAGAATATAACTACTATAATACTGCTCCCTATGTACAAGAATATAACTACTATAATACTGCCCCCTGTGTACAAGAATATAACTACTAAAATACTGCTCCCTATGTACAAGAATATAACTACTATAATACTGCCCCTATGTGCAAGAATATAACTACTATAATACTGCTCCTATGTACAAGAATATAACTACTATAATACTGCTCCTATGTACAAGAATATAACTACTATAATACTGCCCCTATGTACAAGAATGTATCTACTATAATACTGCCCCCTATGTACAAGAATATAACTACTATAATACTGCCCCCTGTGTACAAGAATATAACTACTAAAATACTGCTCCCTATGTACAAGAATATAACTACTATAATACTGCCCCTATGTGCAAGAATATAACTACTATAATACTGCTCCTATGTACAAGAATATAACTACTATAATACTGCCCCCTATGTACAAGAATATAACTACTATAATACTGCCCCCTATGTACAAGAATGTATCTACTATAATACTGCCCCCTATGTACAAGAATATAACTACTATAATACTGCCCCTATGTGCAAGAATATAACTACTATAATACTGCTCCTATGTACAAGAATATAACTACTATAATACTGCCCCCTATGTACAAGAATATAACTACTATAATACTGCCCCCTATGTACAAGAATGTATCTACTATAATACTGCCCCCTATGTACAAGAATATAACTACTATAACACCTCCCCTTGTAAGCAGTGATAATAATCGCTCTGTCTGTAGTGTCTGGGCTATTTTTACCCCATTTTCCTCTTTACGGTAACGTGTTGCTGCTGTCGTCTGGCGGTAACAGCTTGTATGTCAGACATATTTTTTCCTGACGCTGCCGGTGGTAAAATATAAACACTCTGCGGAGACATATTAGGAATTTGGCTTGTATTCACTTCTCTCAGTCCTTCATGAAACTAAGACTTTATACAAGAGCACCTCTGTGCGCCTCCATAGTGAACGCTCACGGGGTTTTCCTGGCTTGCGCTCTTCCCCTAAAGTCAATGCCACCGAGAGAAAAGTGTAATGCCAGGGATAGGATTGGCATTTGCGCCCTTAATTAAAGTGTATAGTGTGAGCCTTGTTGAGAACTGTGAAACGTGGTTCTGAATGCCCAAGTCCTAGTAGCCATAACGGCCAGCAGCTAAGATAATTCTGCTGTCTACTAGACCAGGAACTGTTTTTATAGGAAAGTCGGGGCCAACAAAGTTCTCTTATAGGGTTGTCAAGTGTTACATAAATCTGATCCCAAAAGTTCTACAACTTTTGTATCTCTTACTTATACCATTGTACAGGTGGAGTATGTAAAGAAAAAAAAAAAAATACTGTGCGGATTAATTTTTGGGGATACTTTTGGCTTTTTTTCTACTTGAAGTGCCGTGGCAGATTATTTTATTCCATACAGCTGGAAAAAAAACCTATATACTAATGTGTGCCAGAAAAATAGACCTTTTGGTATCCGTCATGTGGTGGGATACATCTGCCGTGAACTTTCCTAGCACATATACCAAACGGGCTAATAGACCCTAATAGTTAGGTCATGAGACAACCCATCTAGTATAGTTCACAGCTGAGAATTTCTTAAAGGGGACTTGTCACTTGTCATAAATATGAAATTTTGTTTGCCTATTATAAATGCCGCTGTTCTCCTGAATCCGGCGTTGTTTTTCTTTTCTTCCTGCGCCTATCCTTTCCTGAGGTATGGCTTCCTCTTCACTGTATGTAAATGTTATCTTTTTACCTAAGTGGGCGTGGTCCGCAAGAGTTGCCCACGCCCACTTTCCTAAAGGCTCTTATTTACTTACAAGCAATAAGGGGCCATATCTCAGGAACAGAGAGGCGCAGGAACAAAAGAAAAGCAACGCTGGATTCGGGAGAACAGCGACATTTACACCAGGTTTAAAAAAACATATTTACGGCAGATGACATGTCCCCTTTAAAGGGTACACCTGTCATTTGCGCTACACTAGGGCACACTTTATGTGCCCCAGGTACATGATCTGTGTATGGACTGTGAATTCTGGATCTTCTGACCCAAACTACATTTTTATGGGGCTGCTGAGTTTGTATTCGGAGACCTGTGTCCAGCCTGGAACCCATAAAGCCGAAACGCGTGGAGCTGCATTGGTATGGTGCCATTGAGACTAGCGACACACGGATTGCTGCAGACGATCAGCAGCTCAGTTTTTGCAGATGAAACATGTCTGTTCTGATACATTGTAACAAACTCTCAGAAGAGCGCTTCCTGTTTGCGGATGAATTTATCTAGACTAGATACAATTGTAGCAAACTCTCAGCTGTGAGAAGTATCGGATCAAGATGGTTTTCGTCTTTAACAGCAGTCGGAGGTCTTGAAAATGTTGAGACACTAAAAGGCAGAGTATATGAGAAAGTTTCCGTCAGGTCAGTGGCTGCCGTGTGTTTCTGTACTGGAGGGGTTAAGTGCAGGAGGAGTGTACCTGAGTGACACGTGACACAAGACGGGGTTTGTCCCCTCCCAGTTCAAAGAGACGCTTCTCCAGGTAGCAAGGTCAGAAACAGAAGCCCCTTCATCCTCCGGCCGTCCCACCTGTTGGCCCCCTCCATCCCTCCCATTCAGTCTGACCACCACTGTGGACACTTCCCAGTGCCGCCGGTCGATGCGATGCTGGTGCGAGACGGACAGGCACATATCCCGGTGAGGATGGCGCTACAGGTGAGTCACCCAGGAAGGGGCACCTGCGAGGTTTCGTGTTCGCAGCTGTTGCCGGTGCCGTGTCGTTGCGTGTACACAGCACCAGACGTGTGTGCAGAGGTTTTCCATTATCTAAACATGTGACGTCGTGCGTATATAGTCGGTGGCCATTATGTATTACACGCACCGATGTAGCAGAGCCGAACGTGTCATTGTTTTAACATAACGCTGCACGATTCCCACAGTCCAGTGTGAAATCACATAACCGGCTCTTCTACATCTGCAGTTTATTGTGGCGCACGTGTAAAGATTTGGGGGGTTTCTCATACCACACAATCACTTACGTCAGGAGTCTGGGAAAGCTGGGTGATCCATAATGGCAGCCATATTGGTTGCCACACAACTTTCATAGAAAAAATTAACTAAAAACTATTTTTCGTCAGTGTTTTCTTTTATATTATGCAGGCTACTGTCCCCGGTTATCAGTCATGGCCGTGCTGCCAAGGTTATGGTTACACTGTGACTGCTCCTGTGCAGGAGCCCTATACTGGGGGGTGCTGTTATTGGGGGTATGTGGTGGTCACCATTGGAGGGTGCACTGTGGCTCCTACGGTAGTTGGGGGGGCCTTGAGATTGTCACTATTGTGGGAGGTCCTCTGTCTATTACTTTTGGGGTGTTATTGTTGTGGTAGCATTAGTGGTTGCTTTTCTGGTGGTGTGAAGGGGCACTGTGGCAGTTACATTTGTAGGGAGAGTATAGCGATCTCTTTTTTTGGGGGGTACTATGGCGTTTACTGTTCTGGAGGGGGCGCTGTGGTGGTCACTTGTGGAGGGGGTCGCTATAGCGGTCACGGTTGTGGAGGAGGGCGCGGTGGGGGGCGCTGTGGCGGACACGGTTGTGGAGGCGGGCGCTGTAGCGGTCACTGTTGAGGGGTTTCTGTGACTGTCACTGTTATGGAGGGGGCGCTGTGGCGGTCACTGTTGTGGAGTGGGGGTGCTGTCGCGGTCACTGTTGTGGAGGGGCACTGGTGTGGAAGGGGGCGCTGTGGCGGTCACTGGTGTGGAGGGGGGCGCTGTGGCGGTCACTGGTGTGGAGGGGGGCGCTGTGGCGGTCACTGGTGTGGAGGGGGCAATGTGGCGGTCACTAGTGTGGAGGGGGGCGCTGTGGCGGACACTTGTGGAGGGGGTCACTGTGGTGGTCACATGTGGAGGGGGTCGCTATAGCGGTCACGGTTGTGGAGGGGGGCACGGTGGGGGGCGCTGTGGCGGTCACGGTTGTGGAGGCGGGCGCTGTAGCGGTCACTGTTGTGGAGGGGTTGCTGTGGCGGTCACTGTTATGGAGGGGGCGCTGTGGCGGTCACTGTTGTGGAGGGAGTGCTGTCGCGGTCACTGTTGTGGAGGGGCGCTGGTGTGGAAGGGGGCGCTGTGGCGGTCACTGGTGTGGAAGGGGGAGCTGTGGCGGTCACTGGTGTGGAGGGGGCACTGTGGCGGTCACTGGTGTGGAAGGGGGTGCTGTGGCGGTCACTGGTGTGGAAGGGGGCGCTGTGGCGGTCACTGGTGTGGAGGGGGGCGCTGTGGCGGTCACTGGTGTGGAGGGGGGCGCTGTGGCGGTCACTGGTGTGGAGGGGGGCGCTGTGGCGGTCACTGGTGTGGAGGGGGTGCTGTGGCGGTCACTGTTGTGGAGGGGGGCGCTGTGGCGGTCACTGGTGTGGAGGGGGGCGCTGTGGCGGTCACTGGTGTGGAGGGGGGCGCTGTGGCGGTCACTGGTGTGGAGGGGCGTGCTGTTGTGAGTGCGCTGTGACTGTTAGTCTCATGTAGATTACTTTGGGGGAGCGTCCTTTATTGCTGAGGGTCTGGACTTCATACATATCTAGAATTTCTCAATAATGGTGCAGTATGAGCTGCTGACAGGTGAAGGATTGACCTCATCCTGTTGATCGTTACCCCGAGACCCTCTTCTTGTGCTTAGGGGGAACCATCGCACAGCAGCATCCATATTACTGTTCCCGCTGCCCTGCAGGAAGCCGCACGGGGAAGAGGATCTGGTTGCACTGAGATTAAATGTCTTGTAGGTGTCTCCTCCTGCGACTGTGCAGAGATCACAGTGGATTTACCTCTCGGTGCAAAGATCAATGGCTTCTCCCAGTCTATAACTACCGTCATATACATGGATGTGGTTATACAGTGTCCTGTCGGGATGTGCCGCCATCTCGCCCATCCCTGCAACCTCCTTTTAATCATTGCAATGCCTAGTGTTAAATTAAGTGGGAAAATACACCTGGTCAACCGCATTAATGGCTGCTGAGACCCCACCTGTCTCCCGACCAAAGACTTTTATTTTTTTTTTTAATAAAGTAAAACTCCACATTTTATCTCCATTTTAATTTTTAGGTCCAAAATTCTGCAAATTAAATTGATATGTAAATATATATATATATATATATATATATATTTAGCATTTCAATCTCAGTTTTACTAATCCAGAGCGCCGAATCTCCTGCATAACTATAGAAGTAAATAACAAAATTCTTGCTACCAGCGGCCACCGCTAGGGGGAGCTTACAACTCATATGTAACTCAATAGGAAATTGGTCTTGGGTGAGCTCCCTCTAGTGGTGGCTGCAGGCAGAAATAATTTTATTATTTAACTATCTGCCCACAGCCACCACTAGAGGGAACTCATCGAAGACCCATCTTTAGTAGGCTCCCCCTAGTGGTGGCTGCAGGTATCAAGAAAGTTATCATTTACTTCTATAGCTATGAAGGGGATTTGGAGCTGTGTATCAGAAAAACGTAGCTCCAAATTAAAGGTGCTTTTTTATTTTAAGTTTAACTTATTGTATTATTATTTTAGATCTTATTTTACAAGTAGAGGTATGTGCATTGATTTTCGATGTCCATCCCTGTCTGAGGCCTTGTGTAGTGGACGGGGAGATAATGAACTTTGCTCTGAGAAAGTTTACGCTGACTAAGAACATGGTAGAGCAGTGAGAGCCTCATCCTTCCTAGCGCTTTGTCATTTCTGCTGAGTGAGGACGGAGACGTCTCGCTCCTTGGGGAGCCATTTACAACCCTCCGCCACAAAACACTTTAACAATAAACCCGACTCTGTTAATCCTGTTACCTATAAAGACTCGACACGGGTAATAAAGAAGACGCCTTGTGCCGGACTGGCATGGATTAACCCCTTCATAAGATGGCTTTACTCTCCGGTAAGGTAGGGAGCGTTGATTAGAAGAGGGTCCGGTCCGGTGTGTCGTCCGCCTACCCTGGCACTTGTATTGACTTATATCGTCTTTGTCTCCCGATAGGTTACGGAGGTGACGGACAGCGCCTATGTGGGGTCGGAGAGCGCCTACAGTGAGTGCGAGACCTTTACGGATGAAGATACTGGGGGGTTAGCTGCACAGGAAGACCCTGAGGCTGAAGGAGATGGGGCAGGGTCTCGGGGACGCGCACCAGCAACGTAAGAGGAATTTTTTTTTTTAAACTTTTACTTCCATAGTCATTCAGTTAATTCATATAAAATGATATATAGAATATTTTTTCCATCCTGAATGCAGTAATTGAGCATTGCTAGAATAAGGGAGAAATAAGTTACTTCTTTCTAATTTTGCTCATCTTGATAATGAGAGAAGGCAGCAGAAACTTTTTTAAGCTCCCATAGAAGTGAATGGAGTGAGGCCATGTGCAGACCCCAGCTGCACAAGATGGGGGTCTTCCTGCACTGCACCATGATACCGTAACGGGCCCCGATCTCTCATGTACGTCTCCATATCTCTGTTTCAGACCCGAAGGATTGGAGCTGTCCTTATGTGATATCTCGGGGGTCACGGTCACTGGGCAGGAGGAGCAGTTTGAGGATTTTGGAGAAGGAGCAGAGCCGGACTTGTTCAACAGCCACTGTGAAGACGAGCAGGAGAGCTTCACCCAGACGACAAACACCTCCCATCGTCTCACCTCCAGGTGAGGTTATAGCACCGTCCTCAGCAGACGGAAAATGTGCCGGGACCTGCCGAAGCTCGTCTCCTACTGTCAGGACAGAAGTAAATATCTAAGAGCTGGAGGGTATATAGAGGGGCTTGTCCCACCCCCGCTCTGGTGGAATAGTGAGTGCAGCTCTGGAGTATGATATAGGATGTAACTCCTGATCAGTATGTAAACAGTGACTGCACCAGCAGAATAGTGAGTGCAGCTCTGGGGTATAATACAGGATGTAACTCAGGATCAGTAATGTAATGTGTGTACGCAGTGACTGCACCAGCAGAATAGTGAGTGCAGCTCTGGAGTATAATACAGGATGTAACTCAGGATCAGTAATGTAATGTATGTACACAGTGACTGCACCAGCAGAATAATGAGTGCAGCTCTGGGGTATAATACAGGATGTAACTCAGGATCAGTAATGTAATGTATGTACACAGTGACTGCACCAGCAGAATAGTGAGTACAGCTCTGGGGTATAATACAGGATGTAACTCAGGATCAGTAATGTAATGTATGTATGCAGTGACTGCACCAGCAGAATAGTGAGTGCAGCTCTGGAGTATAATACAGGATGTAACTCAGGATCAGTAATGTAATGTATGTACACAGTGACTGCACCAGCAGAATAGTGAGTGCAGCTCTGGAGTATAATACAGGATGTAACTCAGGATCAGTAATGCAATGTATGTACACAGTGACTGCACCAGCAGAATAGTGAGTGCAGCTCTGGAGTATAATACAGGATGTAACTCAGGATCAGTAATGTATGTACACAGTGACTGCACCAGCAGAATAGTGAGTGCAGCTCTGGAGTATAATGCAGGATGTAACTCAGGATCAATACAGGATAACGTCTGTATTTGGAGTATTCGTTATGATTTATATAACTTTTAAATCCCCCCCCAGTGGTGCACCTGTGTCAGAGCGCCAGCTTTTGGCACCACCGCATTGCTCAGGCCTGGGCGGGCTGTACTGCAGCCAGTGCCACAAACATATCAACCGCCTGGAAGATCTGTCCTCCCGTCTCCGATACCTTGAGATGGACAGGTGACATTGCATGCCCATTACCTACAAAGGAACGGGGGGCGTCACACTGGTGGAGACTCTTACACAAGGACATATGAAATACCCTTTTCTTGCTTCTTAAATCCACTACCATGAACCAGTCCAAGAAAAGGTCCGATTCCAGGTGCTTGTAGCCTGGATGGGTGCGATTGCAGGTCTCCGTTGGCTGTACATTTGCAGTTCCCTGGTGGAGCTGGGTGGCAGACAATATGTACAGCCCATGTTGAGGGTGATAATCCGTATAGTGGTCATCACTCAGCTTTATTAGATGGAGAGTCAACGAGTCGTCTTGGAAAGGGTCTCCATGGCGCCTCCTCCTGTTAATTTCTGACCGGACTCGCCACTTGCATGCCGAAAGCTTCATCACCTGTAGTCCCTGCAATGTAGAGGCGCTTTTCCCAGCTATGATGTGTTTTAGGCCAGTCCTCCATAATGGAGGTGTGGGGGGTGGGCATGCTTCCCTCTTGTTATTTCCTGGGGCAGGAAACAGGGGGTCACCCCAGCTCATCTTCCTCCGAGTCCATTAACCCTTCTCCGGCTGCAGCCATCTGCAGTATCAGCATTTTCCCTTCCACCTGTCACTCACCATTTCCTTTGCAGCGGCTTTAACCCTTCGTACATCGGACCCTCCTGCTCCAGGCTTTGCATGCTCTTGGCATTTGACTTTTTTTATTTTATGCTTCCATGTGTGAAGTGTTATCACAGGGTTTCCCCCACTTTTACTTTTTTGCTTCCTTTCCGGTGTTTGTTTTCCCACTCTCACTCTCTTTTGTTTGCTCCGCAGCCCAGACAAGAGGACCACGAGCAGAAAGGAGGCACGGTGAGTGAGACAGCGATGGCGATGCTGCATGCCGGATCGGTACGGTACCGGGGAATATATGGGGGTGTTGTAGAGAGAGAGAGGAACTCATTATGAGGGGTGTGATGGATGCCCCCTGGCACTTATGGTTGTGACACACAGGAATCTGCCCTGATAAGAGAGCCGGAATATTTTACAACTCTGCGACTGGTCGTAGATAAGGAAGTAAGAGCAGGATGTACGTTATCGCCATATGTATAGTAATCCATGTCTTCTGTCTCCAGGAGGCTTCATCACAGTGGGTTCCTGGATGACCCAGGGGAGCAGCCGCTCACAAACATGGCTTGCGACGACACCGATCTCACAGACAAGGTACTACAACCATTTCAAAGATTTAATGCCTTCCTGACATCTGCAATATATAGTACTGCACGTGTGTGGTGTGGGGTCAAGAGATAAACCCTCACTATACACGGTGGGTGCCGGCTGTGTTACGCAGCCAGAACCTGCTTCTACCAGCAGCGACTGACGCTCACTCTGATCGCTGCTGTTTAACCACATAAATACTGCTTTCAGTCTTTTACATCAAGGCGTCAATATTGCAGGGGGCCTACTGAAGGTCCCCCCGGTGTCTTTGTACTCCTCTGAAACACAGCCCATGACGAGGCGGCATAGGAGATCCTTAATTTCACTATATTTTGCAATACTGAAGTAGCGCAGTATATAGTACAATATACTGCACTAAAAGTTTTTTTTAAAAAGTTTAGAAGACTATTCTACTAGAAACAATTAAGAAAACTTAAAAAAAGAAAAACAAAACACAAAAAGAAACATTTTTTGAATTGCCTCCTTTTTTTTCAATACATATCCAAAAATCCGATCCATCAATGTATGTAATATGTACATTTATTTAATCCAGGTAGTAAATGCCAAAAGACTTAAAAAAAAAAAAAAAAAAAAATAATAATAATTTATAACTCCAGAATTGCTGTTTTTTGTGGTAGTTGGTAGTTTCATGAAATCATGAAAACATCAGTTCACAACAACGGAAAGTAAAAAAAGTTACGGGTCTCAAAGAATGGCGACACAAAGTGTAAAGTTTTTTTTTTTAGCTAATTAAAAAAAACTATATATTTTGGTATTTAAGGTCAGTACGCTTAAATTGTATTGACCTGGAGAATTAAGTTGCCTGGTCATTTTTTATTTTTACTACTTACGAACGCCGTAAAAGAAGAAATAAAATATATATTATATAGCATACCTCTATGTACCCTCAGGAATGGGGTTTCTATCCATGAGATAACCTTTAAGGGTATTTATTGCTCGAGCACATTGAAGTGTAATACATTTATACAACATTTACATAAAATGGGGCCAGAGGTTTTTTTTTTTTTTCTTCCACCATGACTACTGGGAATGCTATTTTCCTGTGCCTCATGCTTCAGATTTTTTTTTGTTAGGCTTTATTTCCATTTTTAGAGCTGCCTTCACTCTTTTCATCCCGTTACCTTTTGTAACCTACAGGTTCTGTACCTGGAACAGCGGGTGAGTGAACTCGAGAGAGATGCTGCCATGACAGGGGAACAGCAAAACCGCCTTCGGCAGGAGAACCTGCAGCTGTTACATAGGTGAGCCGATCCTTCAAGTCCCTATAGGAGCCTTGGCCTTCAGCAATCATCCGTCTCCATTTTTGACCCTCTATCTCCTCTCTCTTGACCCTCTTCTTACGAGTAGAGCCCACGCACTGGAGGAGCAGCTGAAAGACCAGGAATTGCAATCCGATGAAGTGCAGAGCGAGGAGACTCGGAAACACAGAGATGAGCTGCGGAAGATGGAGCGTGACCGAGGATTTCACTTGAGCAGTTTAAAGGCCAGGTAAAAAAAGAACAAAGGGAAACAAAAAATGGGCCCCGAAAATGGGCAGGATGGTCCATGGAGACCTGTATCAGCGAGGGGAGTACGCTTGATACTCCCCTCATTAGTCCCTCAATGCTCCTGTTCCCCTCTGGTCTCTACTATTTGGTACCATTTTTGATGAACGCTTGCTCAGAGAGTTTTTGGCAGATTGGACAGGGTAAGTGTCAGATGGGGAGCATTGGGGAATAATTTGGCAAATTTCTCTTCTTTTGTTAAACCACTTTGAGGCCTGTAATAAAATATTTTTTCCTGCTGGAGACGACCCCTTTAACCCAATTTCCTTGTTTTTTCAATATTGCATTTTTCCCTCCTCGTCTTCCAACCAACATAACTTCCTTATTGCTCTGCCCTTATTGCTGTACACGTCTTTGTTTTGTTTTTTTGCTGATGAGTTGTAGTTTTCATTAGCGCCGTCCTTTTTACCCTACATTTTGCTGCAAAAATGGGCGGGGGGGACCTCCGAAGTGGTATGAATTGAGGACCAAAAGTGCAGTTTTTTGTTTTTTTTTGGGGGGGGGAATCTTCAGGTCATTTTAATTACAACGGTGCCAAACTTGCACGGATGTTTTTTTTTAAGTTTGTAAAGAAAAGTTCATAAGTTTTTGAAAAACAAAATGATTTGTGTCGCCATTTTTTGAGGCCCGTAATGTTTTTATTTTTCTGTTAATAAAGCTGTGTGAGGATTTTTTTGGTGTCGCGAGTTGGCGGTTTTATTGGTAACAATATGGGGATACATACAACGTCTTGATTTCTACATGTTACATTTTTGGATGTTTGTCCCGTCATGGAGGGTCAGTGGCTGCCTGAGCAGGCGAGCACTGGCAACCGGTCCATTTAAATGCCGCTGTCCGAGACTGACAGCGGTATGTAAACGGTTAACAGTAGCCATCGGAGCCCAGCTCTGAATACCGCCATTTGACACAGATGCCGGCTGCGTAATTTAGCTGCCATCTATCACTTGTGAAGGGAGCTCCGCTCCTGAGCCCTTTCCACATACGGCGATCCCTGCAATGATGTACTCCTTTTGAGTGAAGAGGTTAAAGGGGACCTGTTAATTGCCATCAATATGCATTTTTTTCCCCTGGTGTAAATGTCGCTTTTCTCCTGAATCTGACTTTGTTTTTCTTTTATTCCTGCGCCTCTCCATTCCTGAGATATGGCCTCTCTTCACTATATATGTTGATTGCCAAAAGGGTGTGGTCATCATGAAAACACCCATAGATAGGAATCAGGGAGTACGCCCACCTGGCTAAAAGTCCAGTCTGATATACAGGGAAGATGGGGCCATATCTCAGGAACGGAGAGGCGCAGAAAGAAGAGGAAAACAACGCCGGATTCAGGAGAACAGCGGCATTTACATGGAGTAATAAAAAAAAGTAGTTCCTCTAAGTATTGCATCTTCTGATACATTATTACGAACCCTCAGATGTGACAACGTAAAGATTGGTTTAAGTGTAGACAAAGGGTCTGCTATTTGGATGCTTGTAATTCAGAGACATTTTAAAATTGGGATACTCATCTAATCTTGGCCAAATCTTCATTTTTGTCGCCCTCTGAAGTATAAAGAACTTATTAATTTTTTTTTTATTCTGCAGAGTTCAGGAACTGGAGAACGAGAACGTGGAGCTGCAATCTCAGCTGCCCAGCGCAAAGGCCACAACACAGAGACTGGAAGAGGTGAGCCGCATGTACGGCCATGTGCACACAAAGGATTTTTTTTTTTAAGATCATCTAAAAAAAAAAGTTTTTCAGCAGATCTCATTTCAAGAAGTACTCTTGTTTTTTTGGGGAGGTCTTGGAGGAGTTTATTGTTTCTTAAATCTGTTTTGGAAAAGTTTTTTTTTCCACCAGGTAGTTTTCAAAACCTCTTCAGGGGCAAAAAAAACCAACCCTGAAAACACTCCTAACAGCAACCCCGCTCCCCACCACATTTTTATATAGAGAGTGGACAATCCCTTTAGGACTCCTTTTTTTTTTTTTGTCCGTAGGAGAAACATAAACTGTTGGATGATGTAGAAGAACTGCAGCGTCAGCTTAAAGACCACCAGGAGCAGAACAAGAAACTGGAAGGGAAGCTGAGCAAGGAGAAGCACAAACAACAGACGGAGAAAGAGCGCTGCCAAGAGGTGAGAGTGACCGTGCCACCGCGTCAGTGTCCTTGACTGATCCCAGCCTGAATTTTCTTTTTATGCCGCCTACAGCGTTTTGCTTACTTTATGAAATGTAGAGTGAAATAAGAAAGATGTAAAAAGAATAAATTTATAGGCCAGTTTTCCCCTGTTCGGTCCGGCAATAGTGTACGGATTACAGCGGCGACACACCTCATTTAATGCCGCTAATTTCCAGGTTAAATAAAAAGGCTAAAAAATGTGATGATAAAGTGATAAATCAAATTAGTGCAGGTCAGTGCCCTCTATGGTGACCAATTTTTTGCCATAATAATAATAATACATTTTATTTCTATAGCGCCGACGTATTCCTCAGCACTTTACATTTCAGAGGGGATTTGTACAGACAATAGACATCGCCATATCGAAGTGAAAGTATGGCAATGTTCACTATATCACGACTTATCTTCTTGTAATGGCAGGTAATAGAGGAGCTCCGGAGGGAGCTGGAACAAACGCAGCTGTTGCGCCTCGAAATGGAACAGCGAATGGGAGTGGGGAATAGTGCCGCCCTTCAGGAGTACAACAGCCGCACCAAGGAGGCCGAGTTGGAGCAGGAAGTCCGGAGGCTTAAACAGGTACTGCTAGCGCATCATCTGATCTGCACCTGTCTGCATGTAAATACACTTATCCTGTAGGTAGGTAGCGCTAGTGATGACACTGGAGCATGAGAGGCTTGTAATAGTCACACATTTTGCGCAGCACATAGCTGCGCAAAAATTCAGTGACTCATGCAGTTTTTACTCTCCCGTGCTCTGCACTGCCGCCACCTTGGACATGGCATACACGTGTTTCTTATGTGCCCTCTCTGATCCCGTACAGTAGTCTGTCACATAGGTTTTTATCTTCTGCCACCTACAGCAACATATCCTCCTGTGTACTTTTACATCATTGGCTGGTTTCCAGCAGAGATCAACAGTCCTGCACTCTGCTCCGCTCTGCCTGCACAATGGAGTACTATGGAGCTGACACAAGCAGGGATAAGCTGTTTGACACCGTCTGGTGACTGATCAGTGATACAAAAATACAAGTGGTACGCTGTGGATGCATAATCCTCTGCCATGTGCGTCAGTAGAGCTGCATTTTCAGTTTTGCATCATTTATCTGTCCACAGCAAGCAACAAGCACAGCTCGGCTCTATGGGAATAACCCTTTAATGTCGTAAAGAATACATGAATCTTTCCATTTTTAGGAGCAGCGGCTTCTCAAGGAACAGAATGAAGAGCTCAACGGCCAGATCATTAACCTCAGCATCCAGGGAGCCAAGAACCTGTTCTCCACCACCTTCTCTGACTCGCTGGCTGCTGAAATCAGCAGCGTTTCTAGAGATGAGGTACGGAAAAGACACGTAACACTAAGTGTAAAATTCAAGTGATAACCGGCTTCTCACCGTCATACCTTTCTCTGCAGCTGATGGAGGCTATTCAGAAGCAGGAGGAAATCAACCTTCGATTACAGGACTACATTGACCGAATCATCGTGGCAATTATGGAGACCAACCCAGCCATATTGGAAGTGAAGTAAGTGTGTTTATAGAGAAGATGGTGTCTAGGGTGGGCTGCCTCTGTTACTTAAACAGTGCCCATGAAACATTATCATAGCGTACCAATGGGTTGCAAGGCTGTCGGGGATCTCAAGAAGACCCCTAGATCTGCCATGTGTTTGCATACTAGGCAAAAAAAAAATATTGCTCCAGTTTGTCTAAAAAAAATAAAAAATAAAGCAAGTTTATAAATTGTCTTAGTTAAAGGCTACTGCCGTTTGGTTTACACAGTTCCTATGCAGACCGGGGACGGCTTTTATGCTATGTTTGACCAAATACAGTATTACTAAGAACTCTGTATGATTTGAATGCACTTTTGCTTTTTACTTATTTAATTACAGCAGGGTTTTTTTCATTTTGATTTTTCCTTTTTTTCATTTTGTCTTTTGTAGGTTTTGTATGCTTTTTGGCCATGTGGACATGCAATCATATGCTGCATGTATACCAACAATTGTCAAAATTTTAATAACTTATGCCAAGTTCGGGGGCTCTCCCATTTTCTCCCATAGAAAAGGGCAACTACAACATCCATATAGCGTGGTGGACTAAAAGGTGGCCCGCATACAGACTTCTTGACTTTACATATTTTTTTCTCTTTTCCAGGATACATTAACCCTGCAAGTCGGTTCAGAAGAAAATGTAGCTCTGCCCATGATCCAGAGAGCAGAGGAGGCAGATATGACCTTAACCACCGAGCCACTCGGACCGCTCCGCTCTGGTGTGTGAACCTTCCGGGCTTCCATGGAGATAGCTGTTGTGCGTCAGCAACTCATCTTGTCTTACACTTGTGTCTGAAAGTATGCACAAAGAGACTCGAGGACAAAGCCAGGGAACATCATGCACAAAGAGACTCAAGGACTAAGCTGGGGAACATCACGGCTGAACCTATTGTAGACCCTCCCCTTGCACCACTGAGGAGTCTCTTTCACCTTGAAGACCCTGCTCACTGCTTAAATGTCACCTTAAGTGATTAATACCAGAATGTATAGCTGTCCACTATTGTGGGCCTGGTCTATGGAATATCTACCAACGTGGATCCTTGGACCACGGACTTAACGAGTGAATGTGTATATAGTGCTGCGTCAATGCACAAATGTATATAGGTCAGCGTATAGGTGGGTCTGTGTGTAAAACCGGCACGGTGGGGGGGGGGATCAGACAGTAATAACGCTCATCATTTTACGGGTTTTTCATTCATTTATAAAGGGATCTTGGTGTCGTGGTATCACTCCTGGAAAGAAGTTTTCAGCTCCCAGGTCTCTACCTCAGCTTGCACTCCCAGCACTGGGACTGCATTCTGGGATTATGACCTGCTATATTTTAATAAACCCCAAGCAAAACTTACGTATTATTTGCTCACAATCCACGTCATTGTGACAGGTACACGTGTGTAAGACGTGCACCAGATCACGCAGGACCTGTGAACCCCCCCTTTAAATATTCGACTTCATGGTGCTGCATCTGACTCCTGACCACGGAGAGGGTGACAATGACTCATGGGGCTTCTCTCGCTTTCTCCTCTCCCCTTTTTTATATGCAGACAAATCACATTTTTAGACACTTTTGAAGAAAGTTTCTATATGTGTATGTAAATTGTTAGATAAAAAAAATTCTATATATATATTGAGCTGTAAATATACAGGTATATGGAACTAATGGGGTCCTCCGGGATGCCACGCATTCCTGTCCAGTCACTGGATTTGACCATGTTGTGGCCAAGGGCAATAGCAATATAATCCCCGTGGTGATGACGTGGTGAAACTGGCGGAGTCCTACAATGCTGCGGGACGGCAGCCTTCTCCTTGAAGACGGGGAACATGCTACTGGTATAAAGTTTTAAGATATTCCTCTAGGGCTGACAACTCTGGTGGAAAAGGGGTGTCAGTAATTGTAAGGAATCCTCCGGTATTTTAGTGGTTTTGTCCTCTTATTTTATTTTTTTTTTCCTTTTGGTGAAAACTTGCTGGGATTTATAATTTTATCACGTTTCAAGTAAAGAGAATACATGTAAGGATGAGGGGTCCCCAGAGCATTCATCTTAAAGGGGCCCTCTTCCTGGTGCTAGTTCACCCCCACAGCACTTTACACCCCCATACTGGCACAAGACGTATTGCATTTATTTATTGTTGCTCATTTCCCCGCCGCCCACCCCACCCCACCATTGGTTGCATTTTGCTTATTTTACCTATGGAGAAATACTCCCAATACAAAGCCAAACCCCTTCCTTGGGCATCATGGCCACATCCGTTATTTAAAAAAAATACATTATTTCAATCCTCATTACCGGATTTCTAACAATTGACCAAGATAGCAGAGTTGGTGACACAGAGGAAATGACGAACACTGATTTAAACTCCTGGTTCCACGTCTCGGTGCCATCACTTAGTTTCAGGCCTCCGTGATGTCACTGGGTTGTAGGGCTCGGTGACATCAAAGGATTGCAATTTTGGATAACATCACTGGGTTGGAAGGCTCAGTGACATCACTGGGTTGGAAGGCTCGGTGACATCACTGGGTTGGAAGGCTCGGTGACATCACTGGGTTGGAAGGCTCGGTGACATCACTGGGTCGGAAGGCTCGGTGACATCACTGGGTCGGAAGGCTCGGTGACATCACTGGGTCGGAAGGCTCGGTGACATCACTGGGTCGGAAGGCTCGGAGACATCACTGGGTCGGAAGGCTCGGTGACATCACTGGGTCGGAAGGCTCGGTGACATCACTGGGTCGGAAGGCTCGGTGACATCACTGGGTCGGAAGGCTCGGTGACATCACTGGGTCGGAAGGCTCGGAGACATCACTGGGTCGGAAGGCTCGGTGACATCACTGGGTCGGAAGGCTCGGTGACATCATTGGGTCGGAAGGCTCGGTGACATCACTGGGTCGGAAGGCTCGGTGACATCACTGGGTCGGAAGGCTCGGAGACATCACTGGGTCGGAAGGCTCAGTGAAATCACTGGGTCGGAAGGCTCGGTGGCATCACTGGGTCGTAAGGCTAGGTGACATCACTGGGTCGGAAGGCTCGGTGACATCACTGGGTTGAAAGCTCGGTGACATCACTTGATTTCACAACTGAAATCACAGGATTTCACTTCTTGCTGACATCACAGGGTTCCAGAGCCCGGTGACCTCACTGGATTTAAAATTTTGATAACATAGCTGTGTTCCACATCTCGGTGACATCACAGGGTTCCACTGCACGGTGACGTCATAGAGTTTCACATCTCCTTGAAATCGCCAGGTCTCGCTGCTCGGTGACATCACTGGATTTAAAGTTTTGATAACATAACTGGGTTCTAGGGCTCAGTGACATCACTTGGTTTCACGACTGTGACCTCACAGGATTTCAAATTTTGATAACATAACTGGGTACCACGGCTCGGTGACATCACTGAGATCCACGGCTCGGTGACATGACTGGTTTCATGCAGATGGGCTGATGACAGTCGTATGCTGCACTATGTAGCTGACCAGACAGAGGGCGCTTTGGAGCATGAACGTACACTACATGTAAAAAGAATCATTTGTTTTAATTTAATTATTCTGAGATAATTTGCTTTATCTTTGTGTATTTTCAGAAATTTCTGGTGAGGAATAAATTCCGTTTGATTGCAGTAAATTCTTTGTCTGCTTCATTTGTGACACGTCGGTGGAGATAAGCAACACAGCCGAGTTTTTTACTTTAAAAAACAAAAAAACACGGAGATAAGTGGCCACCAATGTCTGGTGCCATTTATCTTCAAGAAACAGCCCCTTCTTCTGGAAACAGCGCCCCTCTTGCCCATGGGCTCTGTCTATTATTGCAGTTCAGTCAAGGGAAATTCTCCTATGAAGGGTTTCCTAAAATAAGTTATTTAGGATTACACAGCCATAACTTTTTCAAAAAACAGCCACACCTGTCCATGGTTATTTTGAGCCCCAGTGACTAGATCAGAGGTGTGATGCCACACACATCCTGTAGACATGCGTGGCGCTGTTTTTGCAAGAAACCTGCAAAATTTCCTGCTCAAATAGACAGCAGAACATGTGCAGTGCTTATAAGCTCATTTCTGTGACATTGTTTAGCGCTTGTTTTTAAGCTGGCCGGGATCGCCGGAGCGTGTTGTTGCCTCCTAATCCTGGCCGGCTTCGTTGCAGCGCTTACAAGCTAGACCGCAGCGGTGGTCGGTCTCCCAGGCAGCAAACTTTAGAAAACAAAACTTAATATCTTAAAAACGGCTGCAAATTTTAACAAGCAGTAAATTGCAAAATTGGTTGTATTTACCAGCTCTACCCGACAGTAATGCATAACCCTTTGATTTACAAAGTCTATTGTTCTCTGGTGTCAGGCTGATTGAGGGGGGGGGATCCTAGAGTCCTCAATGATCATATTTTTAATCTAGAAATGATACAGCAGTTTTCTTAGTAAATGAACATTTTTACACAAGAGGTTCTTCAGCAGCTGAAGTGTTGTGCCTCAGCTGCTGCGGATCATAAATATAAAGCTGCAGACCTGGCATGTGAAAATGATGAGGGCGTTTTAGATCAATCAATGGTCGACAGAAAGTTCACCCTGACTTGTCAAGAAAGAGGTTCTGCAGCAGCTAAAGTGCGTTTTAAAGAAATACTAATACATACTTATTCTACCTGGCACATATGACGGTTTCTGTAAGTTTGAACAGAGCCATGAAAGTCTGCCCGCTTCTATATTCTTATAGTTTGTCTTAAAGGGATCCTCTTCCGTTGCTCCCTGCCGCCAGGTGACAGGCACTTGTTCACACCAGAACACGGGCACGAGATCTGGCAGAGGCGCAACATCATCGACACCCCTCCTCGAAGAGAGAAGAGCTGCAGAATCCCACAAAAAAGGTGGACATCACCCGTGAGGGGGCGGGGCCTGACAGTGTTCGTCCTGCTCCGCCCCATCATGTGACCATATCGAAAATCAGACCAAACTGTACATGTGAGGGTCAGAAATGTACTATCTTGCTTTCCTAATAGGTGGTGAAGCGTTTCTAAGCCAGAGGACAAAACTACTTGTACGACCATTTTGTATAAGGATTGACCATAGGGATCTATAATATGAGGTGCTGATCACTTCTACTTTGGAGGCTCCATCAAAATCCCCCAATGGCAGATTGTCAGATCTGACAAAAAAATCACTTTTTTTTTATTGGTAAAACGAAAAGAAAGGAAAAGTGGAGGCAACCAATCAGATTTATCCCCTCATTTTTTAAATGCTTTTGAAAAAATAGAAGCTGTGATTTCATTGGTTGCTATGGGTTTCCCAGTGGTATCCATGGGACAATATTAAAGCAAAAGCAGAGGCAGCCAATTAGATTTCACATCTAATTTTTTAAATGGATTTAGAAAGGTATAAGCTGTGATTCGATTGGTTGCTGTGGCAGCCATTTTTTTGGCGTATTCCTATACATTCGATGGCATATTTTACCTCTGCGGGGCCAGAGCCGCACACGTTGGCAGGGTTATCATTTTCTACATCCGTGGCGTTTTAAGAAGCTGGAAATGTGAGAAAGTGTCACTTCCCGACTTCCATATGCTCCCGCCATCAACATGCAGGTAGCGTTGTCATGGCAGCCAGCGGTGGCCTTCATAAGAGGGGGACGTTCCCAATACAATGTGACAGAATTGTACGAGCGATCACAGGTTCAAATCTCCTAGTGGTGCCAATAAAAATATGAAAATAAATGAAATGCAATTAAGATATATTTAAAAATATATAAATAAAAATTAATACAAATCAATTTTAAATAAAATAAGATATATTTAAAAATGGATTATAATTTTATTTTAATTTATTGAATTTATTTTTTAAATATTTCTTAATTATATTAATGTATTTATTTTTATTTATATATTTTTAAATATATCTTATTTAAAAAGTTAAAATAAAAGAATTTAAATTAAGATCTATTTAAATATAAACATTTTCTTCTCCCCCTTTTAGCGTAATGTAAAAATAGAGCATATTCGGCATCGCTACGTACAGAACTATCCAAACGAATCAAATATTATAAGATTTATCCTATAGGGTGAACGGCGAAATGGAAAAAAAAAATAGTAACGGCAGAATCGCTGATTTTTTTTTCTCTTTTATTGTCTGCGCTCAAAAAATTGAATGAAAAGGTCAGAAAGTTGTAATGAGCCCAAAACGGTACAGAAAAAAAGAAGGTACAGACCGAAAAATTAAAAAAAGGATGAGGCTGATATTTTAGGTTGTAATAAAAAAAAAAAGTAATTTTACCACTTTGGTAACCACCCAGCTTTCCCAGGAACAGATGTTGTGACTGCTTAGGACATGGAAATGGTGTTGCTGGAGAAAGCTGAAGTAGCCGCGCACACAGGCGATAACGCGTCTCCACGGCGCCGCTCCCGGGGCCCCAGTTGTAACCTGGGAGCGCGGTGGCTGTCGGGAGTTGTAGTTCCTACTGCTCACAGGGCGGCGCTTGCGTCATTCTGCCGGCGGGTGGAGCTGCTGAGCTGTTGCGGAGACCCGGAAATAGAGGCGAGGAAGGAAACCGGGTGAGCAGGAACCGGCAGCGATCAGTGCGGTCCTGGGAGTCCTCAAGGTATGAGACATGTAATGATAGGATGTTAGATAACTGACAGATCGCTGATTACTACAGCGGATCCACAGCGGCGATGGTGACTCTGACTTCACCTTCTCTGTGAGCTCAGGGAAGGAAAACCCCCATCATCTCCCACCACCTGAGAGCAGGCAGGACCCTCATCATCTCCCACCACCTGAGGCCAGGACCCCCATCATCTCCCACCAGCTGAGGGCAGGCAGGACCCCCATCATCTCCCACCAGCTGAGAGCAGGCAGGACCCCCATCATCTCCCACCAGCTGAGGGCAGGCAGGACCCTCTTCATCTCCCACCACCTGAGAGCAGGACCCCCATCATCTCCCACCAGCTGAGGGCAGGCAGGCCCCCCATTATCTCCCACCAGCTGAGGGCAGGCAGGACCCCCATCATCTCCCACCAGCTGAGAGCAGGCAGGACCCCCATCATCTCCCACCAGCTGAGGGCAGGCAGGACCCTCTTCATCTCCCACCACCTGAGAGCAGGACCCCCATCATCTCCCACCAGCTGAGGGCAGGCAGGCCCCCCATTATCTCCCACCAGCTGAGGGCAGGCAGGACCCTCATCATCTCCCACCAGCTGAGAGCAGGCAGGACCCTCATCATCTCCCACCACCTGAGGCCAGGACCCCCATCATCTCCCACCAGCTGAGGGCAGGCAGGACCCTCTTCATCTCCCACCACCTGAGAGCAGGACCCCCATCATCTCCCACCAGCTGAGGGCAGGCAGGCCCCCCATTATCTCCCACCAGCTGAGGGCAGGCAGGACCCCCATCATCTCCCACCAGCTGAGAGCAGGCAGGACCCCCATCATCTCCCACCAGCTGAGGGCAGGCAGGACCCTCTTCATCTCCCACCACCTGAGAGCAGGACCCCCATCATCTCCCACCAGCTGAGGGCAGGCAGGCCCCCCATTATCTCCCACCAGCTGAGGGCAGGCAGGACCCTCATCATCTCCCACCAGCTGAGAGCAGGCAGGACCCTCATCATCTCCCACCACCTGAGGCCAGGACCCCCATCATCTCCCACCAGCTGAGGGCAGGCAGGACCCTCTTCATCTCCCACCACCTGAGAGCAGGACCCCCATCATCTCCCACCAGCTGAGGGCAGGCAGGCCCCTCATCATCTCCCACCAGCTGAGGGCAGGCAGGACCCCCATCATCTCCCACCAGCTGAGGGCAGGCAGGACCCTCTTCATCTCCCACCACCTGAGAGCAGGACCCCCATCATCTCCCACCAGCTGAGGGCAGGCAGGCCCCTCATCATCTCCCACCAGCTGAGGGCAGGCAGGCCCCTCATCATCTCCCACCAGCTGAGGGCAGGCAGGCCCCTCATCATCTCCCACCAGCTGAGGGCAGGCAGGCCCCTCATCATCTCCCACCAGCTGAGGGCAGGCAGGCCCCTCATCATCTCCCACCAGCTGAGGGCAGGCAGGCCCCTCATCATCTCCCACCAGCTGAGGGCAGGCAGGCCCCTCATCATCTCCCACCAGCTGAGGGCAGGCAGGCCCCCCATCATCTCCCACCAGCTGAGGGCAGGCAGGCCCCCCATCATCTCCCACCAGCTGAGGGCAGGCAGGACCCTCTTCATCTCCCACCACCTGAGAGCAGGACCCCCATCATCTCCCACCAGCTGAGGGCAGGCAGGCCCCCCATCATCTCCCACCAGCTGAGGGCAGGCAGGCCCCCCATCATCTCCCACCAGCTGAGGGCGGGCAGGCCCCCCATCATCTCCCACCAGCTGAGGGCGGGCAGGCCCCCCATCATCTCCCACCAGCTGAGGGCGGGCAGGACCCCCATCATCTCCCACCAGCTGAGGGCGGGCAGGACCCCCATCATCTCCCACCAGCTGAGGGCGGGCAGGCCCGCCATCATCTCCCACCACCTGAGGGCGGGCAGGACCCTCATCATCTCCCACCACCTGAGGCCAGGACCTCCCATCATCTCCCACCAGCTGAGGGCAGGCAGGATCTCCCACCAGCTGAGGGCAGGCAGGATCTCCCACCAGCTGAGGGCAGGCAGGATCTCCCACCAGCTCCCATCACCTGAGAGCAGACAGGACCTCCCATCACCTGAGAGCAGGCAGGACCTCCCATCATCTCCCACCACCTGAGAGCAGGCAGGACCTCCCATCATCTCCCACCACCTGAGGGCAGGCAGGACCTCCCATCATCTCCCACCACCTGAGGGCAGGCAGGACCTCCCACCACCTGAGGGCAGGCAGGACCTCCCACCACCTGAGGGCAGGCAGGACCTCCCACCACCTGAGGGCAGGCAGGACCTCCCACCACCTCCCACCACCTGAGCACTTGACCCTCGTCATCTCCTGCCACTCAATCAAGGGCATCCCCCCTATGTTCTCTTGTCACCTGAGCACAGGACCCCCGTCATATCCTCTATAAATAATATACTAAATTGTTATAATCCCGTGCGCTCTGCTGTGTGTTGCCCGCTGATATTTTGCGTCGCCCGCTGCACCAAACTCTCGACCCTGATCCTCACTCCTCTCTCCCAAATTCCAGGATTACTAAACAGGGGCCACTTTTTTCCCACCACCCTTCTCCTGGGGCTGTGTCCTGGTATTGCAGCTCAGCCCCCTATTGCAATACCAGATACATCCTGTGGACAAGGGTGGCGCTGTTTCTAGGAGAGGAAAAAAAAGACTTAGAATCTCCTACATCTCCCTTTCAGTCTAAATCGTGAAACAACATGTGGTATTGATGATTTCTCTCTGGAGGTCTGTGGGGTCTTCAGCCCCTCCAGACCCCGTCCTCCTGATTTCCGTGTTGCGTCTCGTCCTCCTCCCATTTCGTGTTGGTGAAAGTGGCAGCACAGATATCCTGTTATCAGCAGGTCGCCGGCGTCCGTGGGCGTCTTATCATGGTGGGTCTGGAATTATCTCCCTTCATACTCGTGTTGTCACCAGTGCTCTGGACAGTCGGCGTTCTGCCCTGCACACTCCATCTACAGGCTACGGAGGGTTAATCTATCCTGGCTGATGGGGGGCTTATTATGTGATCACACAGGTTTCCCCATAAAACAGCTGAATTTGCAAGGGGCTGCTCATGTGTCCTACAGCGGCCACTACTGGGGAAATGTAGTATTACCGTGCTGCCCAGGGTCGCGCTGCCCAGGGTCGTACACAAGAAAGCTCGGCCATGTGTTTGCAAAAGGGAGAAAGCCGATAACGGACACCTTGGGCATCGGCTTATCTCCTCTGGAAACAAAAGGATCAGGTGTTGAGATTCCAGCTGTCCGATCCTCCTCTCGCATTCCGTCAGGAGCCCCCCATTAGATGGTCGCCCCCTAATGAGGGGCTCAGCCTGCTGTCGTCACGTAATGTATGAACAGGATATGCCTCATCCTCCGAGATCCTGAGTCAGCGGACATGTGATCCGTGCGTCCTCGGGCCACGTCTCGTCACCTGCGTAAAAGAAAGTGCGAGCAGTAAAAATGCCTTTACCCTGCCGAGTAGGCGCCGGATGAGCAGATATTCTGGATTATTGGACTGATGTAGAGAAAATCCTATCGAAAAAGGGACAGATCCGAGATGGGGCAGGAACATTGATGAGATTTCCCTTTAACCCCTTCCGTGATGTGGATCGTACAAGCTCGTCACGTATCCGCTGCCAACATCGGCTTTTTTGGAGCCAGCTGCTGTTTAACCACTTAAATGCCGCCGCAATGATGGTACATTGTTGGTGGGTCGCCAGCACCTGCCTTTAAAAACTGTGATTGGAGCCAGCACCAGTTGCTATTTGAAGGGGTTTTCCCCTTTCAGATAAATCCCAGTTCTGGGATTTTTTTTTTATAACAAACTGTCTTTACTCACCCTCCCCAGGTCCATCACAGAATCTCCGCTGCTGCCCCCGGTGTCTGTTATTGTCTGCAGCGCTGATGTCCCGTCAACAGTGGAGTAGCCAATCGGTGAGCTCAGCAGGGCATTCCTTCTACCCAGGCAGAGCCTGATTGGCTGCTTCACTGTCGACGTGACATTAGCGCTGCAGACGATAAGACTCTGGGAGCAGCGGTGCAGGCTCAGCAGTGGATCTGGCGGCAGTATGTAAAGTACGTCTTATTTTTTTACTTTTTTTAAACATTTGCTCGAGATTTTTTTGTAAGTGGAAAACCCCTTTAAATTGTGAGAGTGCTTCTTTTCCATATCACATTCAGCTGTTGGCTGACCAAGCGCTCCCGTGTATGGGTGAGATGGTTGTCGGCTGACCGAGATCTCCCGCGTGTGGGCGAGATGGTTGTCGGCTGGCCGAGCGCTCCCACGTGTGGGCGAGATGGTTGTCGGCTGGCCGAGCGCTCCCGCGTGTGGGCGAGATGGTTGTAGGCTGACCGAGCGCTCCCGAGTATGGGTGAGATGGTTGTCGGCTGACCGAGCGCTCCCGAGTGTGGGTGAGATGGTTGTCGGCTGACCGAGCGCTCCCGCGTGTGGGCGAGATGGTTGTCGGCTGGCCGAGCGCTCCCGCATGTGGGCGAGATGGTTGTCGGCTGGCCGAGCGCTCCCGCGTGTGGGCGAGATGGTTGTAGGCTGACCGAGCGCTCCCGTGTATGGGTGAGATGGTTGTCGGCTGACCGAGCGCTCCCGCGTGTGGGCGAGATGGTTGTCGACTGACCGAGCGCTCCCGTGTATGGGTGAGATGGTTGTCGGCTGACCGAGCGCTCCCGTGTGTGGGTGAGATGGTTGGTGGCTGGCCGAGCGCTCCCGTGTATGGGTGAGATGGTTGTCGGCTGGCCGAGCGCTCCCGCGTGTGGGCGAGATGGTTGTCGGCTGGCCGAGTGCTCCCGCGTGTGGGCGAGATGGTTGTCGGCTGGCCGAGCGCTCCCGCGTGTGGGCGAGATGGTTGTAGGCTGACCGAGCGCTCCCGTGTATGGGTGAGATGGTTGTCGGCTGACCGAGCGAGCGCTCCCGCGTGTGGGCGAGATGGTTGTCGGCTGACCGAGCGCTCCCGTGTATGGGTGAGATGGTTGTCGGCTGACCAAGTGCTCCCGAGTGTGGGCGAGATGGTTGTCGGCTGGCCGAGCGGTCCCGCGTGTGGGCGAGATGGTTGTAGGCTGACCGAGCGCTCCCGTGTATGGGTGAGATGGTTGTCGGCTGGCCGAGCGCTCCCACGTGTGGGCGAGATGGTTCTCTGCTGGCCGAGCGCTCCCGTGTATGGGTGAGATGGTTGTCGGCTGGCCGAGCGCTCCCACGTGTGGGCGAGATGGTTCTCGGCTGGCCGAGCGCTCCCGCGTGTGGGACAGCCAGCTATTGTATATGGCGGCCTTACCTCTTAGTTGATGTCGTGACTTGCCAGGATAGGATGAGGTCAGATCACAGCAATGATGATGGCAGCAGTAGGCGAGTGTGTTGATGGAGGCAGTGACCACAGATCGTTGGATCTCTGACAGGATAGTTCAGCAGCGCTGAGTATTTAAGGAGACTTCTGGTGTGTGAGACATTGGGCGATCTCAGGCCGGACATCGTACGGCTATGAAACGATCCTTGTGGCGTTTATTGTCCCCGTATCTTCAGGGGGAATCTGCTATTTAAGGGCGCAGCGCCAGTGTAGCGTGCTGCGCGGCTATTTCTGGAGAGCAGTTGCTGGTAACTGTAACGGCAGAAGCAGCCGGGGGCACGGGGTAGGGGATCGCTTTCTCACTTCACCTAGTGCCCCAGACAGTTATGCTGGAGAAATACCTGGACGGTCCCTATAAAAATAATCACCACTAAATGAGTTGTCAGCCGCGGTCGGGAACCTTCGAAGCGCCAGTTGTGGCAAATCTACAACTCCCAGCATGCCCTGCCGGCCTCCGAAGCAAATCCGCAGAACGAATGGATATTAACGGTGTAGAAAATTTTTTTCTTAAAGGGGTTATTTCCCATTCTTGTCGATGGATATTGTCGGATAGAGCTTGTAAAAGCGAGCACATCTTCAATTACTGCTTAATAAAATTTGCAGCTGTTCTTGATATATTAGCACTTTTGTTTGCCTCTCGTTGCCTTGGAGACCGACCACCGCTGCTGTCTAGCTTGTAAGGACTGGCCTGGGGCTAGGAGGTAACGGGGCAGGCTAGCGATTCTGGCCAGAACAGCAGTTACTTGCTCAATAGATAAGTGGTTGTGAGCACTGCTCGAGTTCTGCTGTTTGGCAGCGGTGGTCGGTCTCCTAGGCAACGAGCTGTAAACAAAAGAAAAGTGTTCATATCTCAAAAGTGGCTGCAAATTTTAATAAGCAGTAAATTGCAAAACTGCTCATATTTACCAGCTCTATCCCCCAAAATATCCATCTATGAAGATAAGAATAGCCCTTTAACTTTTTTTTTTAACTGTAGAGCCCACTTTCCATGACGGGATGGGGGGGCACTTTAAGGAACAGGTGACCATGATTCTTGGATATGGGGTGATGCAGCTGCTGGCTTAATGGGGGTGTTTCCCACTACTAAATCCACGGTATTTGTTAGACGAGCTGTGGGGTGTGTTACCTGCTTATTACATGCATTAAAGGACTTTCCTTTTCCTGTACAACAGGTCTGGAAAACCTCACAGTCTGCTTTTGGGATTTAAAATCCACACACAACTTATAAGAAGGGAAAGATCACGAGTGAATCTTGTTTCATTACATCCACCATATCATGTGTAATGTTTTTCACTATTCCATGTTTAGATCCAACATTTGATATCTTTTAAGCTCCAAATTCCTTTCTGAAACCTAATGATTTTTCTACGTTCTGGCAGCCACCACTAGGGGGAGCTCACTGCATACAGAATATTCAGTGTGGAAGTAGAATGCAGCAAACTCACAAGCTCCATCTTGTGGGAGAAGGTGGTAATATCAATGCCACCCAAAAATTATCACCTTTTAGAGGGTTTCAGAAAAAGAAACTTCCTTGTCGCTCTGCATTCTCACGATTTCTGAATTACTGGGCTATAGCTAGTGGAAAGCGCACACCGACAGAGGGGTTAGGGGGGGTAGTCCTAAACTTGTAGATCGGGAAGCGTCACTTGATTTCATAAATCAAAAAAAAAAAAAAAAACCCGCATCAAGGAATGTTGATCTTGCACCATGGACGTATAATCAATGCAAAGAATGCTCATCCTGGGCTTCCTGGTTCATGAATACTAGAAGTTGATGGCTATAGGTAGCCTTGGCAGCAGGATACAAATATCCGCCATGTTGCTTCCATTCCGGAAGCCGTTCCCTGCAGGTCCCGGGTGTGTGCTGACAGATTTGGCTGTTGCCTAATGACCCTTTTTATAGATCGGTCGGCGACTAATGATCTTTGGTGTTTATCTGCTGACACTCGTGACGTCGGGTCCTGTAATTACATGTGAATGCTGAAAGACAAGTTGAGTTTTTGGCCGTCACTGTGCAATAACATGTGGAGTGCATGCCTGGAATCGGTGTCACGCTGTCACCTGGCAGCGCCGCCGCAGCCGCCGGCATCCTCATCGCTGCAGTCTTGTGTTCTCTCTTCTCACTTCTCTTCTCCTTGCTTAAGGTGATTCCTCCAGCCCGGCGCCCTCCTTCGCCCACCCTCCCATCCCTCGGTCCCTCCCTGACAGCTGTGCCCTCCCCTTGTGTCAGCGCTCACTCTCTGCCACTCTCTGATGCCCTCTGTCACCCCCTGGCATTCTCTGCTTGGCTGTCTGGGATCCAGCCCGGGATACAGATGGGGAGTTCGGCGTCTTCCCTGGCAGCAGAGGGCAAGTCGCACCATGGCTCCCTGGTCACTGCGTACCCTGGACTCGGCTCGCTGGGCTGGCATAGGAGTGGGCTCCCAGGGTCTGTGTGGCAGGGCACAGTCCTTCCCATGTACCGGACTCACAGGTAAGCGGCCGCTGCGGTGTGTGGGATCTGGGGCTGGTGCCATATGGCTCCTCTCATTATGTAGAATTGGCCATAGTTGTGGCATTACCCGGGGTTGTTTGTGCCCTGGGTGCTTGGCATGGGTGGCAGAGGGTTAATGAGTGATGGCGGGCGCATACAGCTGTAGGTGCCCTATTTATAAGTGACACGTGCCCGTGGGTGGGGGCAGCATCATTATTAGGTTATTATTCTCATTATTCATGTGGTGCCAGCTTATTCTGTGGCAGGACCGTCAGGCAATGCCCGTGCACATGGCACATTCCGATATACCAGTCTGTCGAGGCGAAGCAGCTCTGGGGGTGCCTGGCAGCCCTCCTCTCTGCCCAGTAGGCGCTGTGCAGGGGACTTCAGTGCGGCCCCTCCGGGCGTCCGGCTGTGCCAGATAGACAGACGCGCAGAGAAGGGGGCACAGCGCTGTGCCATCTCTGCAGCCCCTGTATTCTCCAAGATAGGACCCCCATGGATCATACAGTGATGGAATGCCCCTTTAATCTGTCCATCTTCAAGACATCATTGTTCAGTCCCACATTTGCCCGGGGTGATTTATATGGGGGTCTCCTACCTGTCCCCGGGATAAGATAGGCGGGTGTGGGATTTTTGTGTGTGGCCATCATGGTCTGCACCCATAGTGTTCACATGCTGCACTGACCTGTACTGGGGGCTCCAGCGATGGCACCTCTGTGGGCCGCTCAGGACGGGGGTCTACACCGCAGACATACAATGAGCCTTGTGTGTGAATGCTCCGTGTATAATGGGTGTGACGGACATCTGCCGGCCACAGAGGCCAAGATCAGCAGCTGCTGCACGGCTCCCATAGAGCGCGAGGGGCATCAGGTGCACCTGGCACGGCCATATGTGGTCCTAGCCTAGGGCAGTGGGTGCCAGCCTGTTATTGGGCATGCTGGGAGATGTAGTCATGCAGCAGCTGCTGAGCCGGGCTGGCAACCTCTGGCCCATGTGCGATGCCTATGGTGGATCCGCTCCCATGTAATCTGATTATTCAGAGCCGTACAATTGCTTACGGTAGGGGAAAGTTACACTAAGCCGTCCGCCATCCGTCAGGGGCGCTCCCTCTGCTCTAGACTATTGCCTAAATAGCAACAACGAGATTCTCACAATTAAATAGAAATTGCTTATAAGCGGCCCCTTCTTTAATAATTACTTGTATTCGCTATAAGGTTATTATTCTGGAGCTCGTCCCTCTGTTGTTCCTCCTGGAAATGTACCAGTAAATTGACATCTTGGTGCCACCATCTCCCTTGTCATCGGGGCACGTACCAATCGTCACCCTGTATTCACGTGTTTTGGATAACCCCCCCCCCCCCCCATGCTCCTTCTGTAACCTCTTTTCCAGGAGGTTTCCTCTGTTGTTCCTCCTGGAAAACCTATGAATGCGTCGACAACTGCCAGACTGAATAGGAATACAAAAGCCTTTCATCAAGGGAGATCGTGGCGTCTAAGCGTATATTTTTCTGCATTTCCAGGCGGAATAGCAGAGGGACGGCAGAGAGCAATCTTGTTAGAAAAGATCCTCCGGAATTGTTATTTCGCAGACAATAGAAGAATGTAGTAAAAGAGAGTCGGGAATTCACATCTCGAGGGCCCGGCAGTCTCGTCGTGGAGGCGGATCCGTCCTATCGTGTTTGCCCTTCACCTACAGAAGCGCTGACTCTTGCGCTGATATCGCACCCAGGTCGCCTTCCGCCCATTCATACGTCTTGAGGTTGTAAATAGACACCGGTCGTTCCGGTTTGACCTCATGGCGGATCCTCGTTTCTGTTGATTCCTAAGAAATCATAAAATCCCAGCAGTGCCAATTCCTAGTCATAAGGAAGGAGAACACTTTCTGCGTCCATCAGGGTTTGTGTCTTTAAACCCGAGGACTCGCAGCTGTCGCGTCCAACTCTCGGGTCTGTGATTCACCTTGTAATGCCAAAAAGGGATGAAAGCCATCAGAGACCCTGTAACCTCTCCTGATTATTGACATGTCCATTTCACACCAAGTTTGCATGATTCTCTTTTATTTTTTTATTCCTCACATCCCTCTGTTATTCCTCCTGGAAATTCCTGAATACATTGACAACTAGGTGCTACCTAGCCAAAGCGTCGTATCCCTACATATTCGGCACTGATCGGACAACATCAGAGTGCACATGGACACAACCCCAATTTAGTCATACATTTCCAGGAGAGATGACAGAGGTACAATAGATTTTTTTCTTAAAATATTCCAGAATTGTTTCCTATGGATATGACAGAAGTGGTGACGTGACCCCTTTAAGTGGTCATTTTTCTTTTCCATGAGGTGGTGCAGCTGGTGGGACCGATCTCTCCGGGTCTCCGGGGCTAATCTGCTGTTACATAGAACATCGGAGTCATAGATTTCCATTATGTGTCAGGAAGGTTCTGCCAGGAATCGCGTCAGCGCTCCTGGAATCTGAAAACCATTCCAGCCAGGAGAGAAGTTTACTTTTCATAGATTATCACTTGTTTTGTGTCCCCAGATAGTAGCAAGATAATTCCTCTTAAAAGGGGGCACTAAAATTACCCAAAATTTCTCGAGGGACCTAAAGGGGGGTCTAAACTCAGAGCAGCATGATGTAGGGGTAGAGACCCTGACTGCAGCGATGTCACTTACTGGGCTGCTTGGTGTAGTTTTGATAAAATCACAGTTTTATCAAGTCTCTGAATACTGAGCTCTGTAGAGCCCCGCCCACACCACTGATTGGCAGCTGTACACTGTGCATAGGCAGTAAGCGGCCAATCAGTGGAGAGGGTGGAGTTACAGAGCTCAGCATTCAGAGAACTGGTGGCAGATAAAACTGATTTTATCAAAACTACAGCAGGCAGTCCAGTAAGTGACACGTCACTGGAAGCGGGATCTCTGCCCCTATGTCATGTAGCTTTCAGATTAGGTGGCAGAAACCTAGTGACAGGTCACCAGAACTTAAAGGGAGTCTATCGGTGGGCATCTGGCTCCATCCACTCAATCGATCAGCTGATTGAAGGAGTAGCACAGCTCCACACATTTGCAGTGGCCATGAATGGTAGTGCAGCGTCTCCCCCATACAAGTGAATGAGGTAGCGTGCTGTACCATTCATGGCCACTTTATGGTATATGGAGCCGTGACATTTCAGTTGCCAATCTGATGGGGGGAGGGGGTTGGTCGGACCCCTGAATAGAGCCTTCTTTATTAAAATCCCATAAAAACCCCTTTACCAGCTAGAAAAGAAGGCAGTAGCGGCAGTTAAAGGGGTTGACTTGTCATAGATGAACCCTTTGATTTGAGAGCTGCTAAGGTAGTTGCTAGCAGCTGCTGATTTTCTCTGCAGCGGCCACTACAGGGGACAGGTGGTATGACACGTGGCTGTACAAATGAAAGGTGGGCCGCAAGTTTCTGGATAATATCGGCTGACTGATGGGAAGAATAAATTTCCTCTCTCCGTGTGCCACATCCTGTTTGTTCGGGTAGCGTTTGCTTAATCCTGCAGCGTCCACACCCAGGTTTATTTTATGGGACGGCTATTAACTTGTAGATTAGGTACAATTAGATAAATAGACTTTGTGTGTGCCACAATGCCAAGCGGACTGGTGAGAGGTGGCAGTACATCTGCGACAGCTTTCCCTCCTGTACTCGAAGGTTCCGGTCCAGCCGAGCGCACGCGACTTCTGCGTCCCAACGAGTGTTGCAAGTTCTGCTGAATTCAGGGGCCTTAAAGGGGTCCTCCAGCACCTTTCACTCCTGAATCAGGAGGTGATAAGGGCTGATGACATTGCCCAAACCCCCTTTAAGTCGGCGGGGTCTGTTTCCGCTAACTGTACTGAACGTGTTAATGTGACGGACCTCTATGCATAGAGCCTGGAGCAAAAATATCTCCGACCATTTTTTATCTACAGCTCTTATGCATATCTATGTGTCTCCATGGTTACAGACTACAAACAAACCTTTGTGTAGTCTGATCCATCCCCTAACTAACGAACATTACATTTGTTCAGTAGGTTAGCAAGCTGTAGTGGACCGAGAAAACCCAGTGCTTCAGAGCCGTGATCGCAGGCTGGAAAGCTCCGAGCAGACCTTGCCTAGGAGACAGGCCACCTCTGAGACTGAAGAGGTGGCCGGTAACCTAGGCAATGAGCTGTACACAATAGAATTAAAAATCCCTTAAAAGCGTATTCTTAAGAGGACGTGCATACGAACTTGACACCGAAGATTCAACTCCGCTCTCGCTGATGGAGTATTTCTGACTCTCTGCTCTTGTGGAGACTCTTTATCACTGGGTGTCATTACTTATTGCGCGCAGTCAGCGGGATTGTTACTATCTACAAGGCCGAGGACGTACACAGTTCTGCTTTGTGGTCAATCGTCTTTTGTTTCCCACATGTACTGCGTTCCTTCCGGAGACCTCTTGGAAGCAGAACACTTTGCAGTTTCTATCTCATATTCATTTCTTAGGGGGTCCCGACTCTCACCTGACCGATAATGTCAGGGGGAGTGATGAGATCTGACATGTCTGAGTTCAGACCGCCGATCCTTTTTGTTCGTAACAAGATGGAGACGTCAGGAGAGATGGCGGTCGGCCGACTTCTGTCTACAGGGCCCCTTAGCTTTTCTCTTTTGCCCATCGGTCCATACCCGTCTTAGGTGCCTTTTCTCCCCGTGTTTTCATGTTGCATTTCAGCCAAAGCAAATGAAGTTTAGCTTCAGTACCAGACACGGCCCAAGAGCAGAAGAGGCGCTGTTACTTGAAAAAATGATTCTATTTTTTTTCCTTTTTAGATAAGGCCTTTAAATGCAATACCAATGACATGTTGGCTCATCGACACGTAAACTCCCATGGTGCTGTTAGGTCGGGAGTCGGCTACCTGCGGAACTATGGCTGTTTTGAAACCTCACCTCCCTCTGCCTGCGGCTGTCAGGAAGGGCTGCAGTAGCAGTTTCACAACAGCTGTAGTGCCGCCATTTGCTGACATCTGTTTTTTCATTTCATTGGAATGAATTTGCAATACACCCTTGTGCACTCGGAGTACTAGGGATTCCAGCCACAATAAAGGTGGCTGCATATATTAGGTGAATGTCAACCAAACCTGTAGACTGTATCACCATCTAATATGTCCCCAGTGGTTGGAGGAGGGGTGGACATTGGACATATTGGATATGAACATGCCTGATCCTCTTCTTCCTGGAGATAAGCCACCAGCAGAGGTGACTGGCAGCGGTTCGGGGTGAGAATACACACGTTGGCCGGCATATACGGGAGGTGGATAACTGCTTTCTGATGCCGGTCTCAGGGCTTTGGTGTTGAGCTCATTGCACCACTACAATAAAGCTCCTGCCGATATGGTCAGCTATTTATTGCACCGCTTATCTTTATGGCTGCTCTTTGTGCAAGGTGCCATTGGGAAATGCGATATTTCCTATGGGACTGTCCTGATAAATCGATGCTATCTTTGGTTTAACCAATGGACCTTACCGCTACTCTAATCTGCCGTCTTTCTCGCCCACAGGCTTCCAGACCCCATGGCTGCCCCCTCCCCGGGTGGGGAGTGGTCATGCTGCCGATGTACATTCCTAAACCCTTACGGGCAGCGACATTGCTCAATATGTGAAGCTCCTCGCAACCTGCCGGATCTCAACCACATCCTCCGCCTGAGCTCAGCTGAACAACGTTGGTCTTGCAGCCGCTGCACCTTCTCCAATCTTACTCCGACCAACCCTTCACCTCCGCCAACCGGCTGCCAGATTTGCGGGTTCCTGCCACCTCCTGCGGTTCCCAATGGTGTCATCCGTGGGCCACACGAAGACCCAAGATCCCCCGTCCAAGAATCCGACCCCGAGGATATAACTAGCCCTACTGTCCAGCCTACATTGAGTTTAGGTTGGAGTTGCCCTCGTTGTACCCTACACAACACTCCCGTGTCGTCCTCCTGTTCGGCGTGTGGTGGGCCACGTAAACTGTCCTTGCCCAAAATCCCCCCCGAGGCATTGGTCGTTCCTGAAATTCTTCCACCTCCTGCTGCGTTTCAAGGCCCGGATGAACAAGCCGCCTCTTCTCACCGTGAACCAGACTCTCCCAAACCTTTACCTGCACTTCCACTTTCACCGGGACCCCATAATATTCCTGTTCCCAGAAGCCGGAGAGAAGTGGCGCCAGATAATCCACTCTCTCCTCCTCCCGCTGCCTCTAGTCGTCTTCCTAAACGCCTGAGCATCTTGGAAGAAGAAGTAACGACGGCTGAAACCACTCCATCCTCCACCGAGCCACAAAACCCGGATACCAGTTGGTCATGCGGAAAATGCACTTTTCGTAACCTTGGCGGTGCCAGTCGATGTTGTGTCTGTGGAACAACGCGGGCAAGCGAGAGCGACAGTAGTACAACCGGACTCGAGTGCTTGCCGTCGCCGTCCAGCACAGTAGTCCTCCCCATGCCCATTTCCCGTAGGACAGAGTGGCCCTGCCCGGCCTGTACCCTTATAAACGAGACCCGTTGCTCGCACTGTGTGGCATGTCACACGCCGCAGGGCTACGTGGCCCAACAACGTAATATAGGGGCACGGATGCTACGTCGCAGGGAGAGCGTCCGGGCTGAAACCAGGAGGCAGTCGGATGAAGGCGAAGCCAAGGAGCTGTGGGAGAACATCGTCAGCTTTTGCCGAGAGGTGAGCTCTAATATCTACAATATTGAATTTACCCTTCTTCTTTTTTTTTTTTTTAATTATATTTTAACCAAGAAGCCATTTTTAGATGCCGTGGCTTGGATATACTTCCTATGTAATACACCTGTTGTCCTCTTGCACAAACAGCACCACTCCTGTCCATAGGCTAGTTCTGGTATTGCAGCTTAATCCCATTTAGATAAACGTTGCAATACCGGACAAAAGAAAGCCGCCATGTTTTTACTATGTAAAGCTGAGCATGCTCGCTCTTTTTGGCTGATGTCTATTCCTCCCAATCCCCTTTACACATGCACGCTCACTGGGGAGAGAGGAATAGGTCACTTTTGGAGGCGGCTTATCTCCTGTGAGGACAGAATCGGACATATCGAAATCCAATATGCCTGGTCCTTCTCCTGCAGTCAGTATTAGATGGCCAACTGGTCTCAAAATTCACCTGACACAGGGGTCTACAAGCTTCAGCACTCTGGCTGTTGTGGAACTACTACGCCCAGCCTGCCCTGACTGCTACACACCATCAGATGGCCGTCAGGTTGTCGTTTTACAATGTCTGGAAGTTGCCGTCCCCGATCATCCCTGTTGTAATATGTACAGCCCACCTAAAGGTCCATACTAACTGGATGGGGTCCTTCTGCAGTGATGTACCACATATCGCCGCCTGGTGCCGTGATTACGGCTGGCGGCCATCGGGTCTTTGTGGGTGACCCCACATCTGTTCTTCCATCATCTCTGCCCACACAGCAGCGCCTGTTGTGTGACATCTGCAGCGCGCCCGTCACTGGCTCAGTCCGTCTTTGTTCGTTTTTGCGAGCAGCGATCCTGGTAACCATTGTGAATGCGGACACATTCCAGTAAAAGCCTCATCACCGGCGCCGGAGAGAGCGATCGTCAACAAATAGATGTTACACCGTGAACTTGACACCAAAACGCGAACCTGACACTGGCGGTATCCTACAAGGTGACACTACAACACAATGGTTTCTATTTAAAGTGCACCTGTCAGGTGTTGAGAGGAGCGAGGGGGGTAAACCTATAAGCGCTCACACAGAATCGTACGGCCTCACAGGATTCGGCTGACTTTAACCTAAGGTGTCTTGGAGCACAAAAAACAGTGGATCGGCTGAGGAAAAAGTGACACTGTGCATGCTCCATAGTTGCAGAATATTATCTGAAAATAGAGTTCCCCTTTAAGGGAGATAATATTGCACATTCAGTGGCACAGAAAGTATTCAGACCCCTTTAAATTTTTCACTCTTTGTTTCATTGCAGCCATTTGGAAAATTTAAAAAAGTAATTTTTTTTCCTCATTAATGTACACTCTGCACCCCATCTTGACTGTTGGGATTGTATTGGGCAGGTGATGAGCAGTGCCTGGTTTTCTCCAGACATACCGCTTAGAATTATCACCAAAAAGTTCTATTTTCGTCTCATCAGACCAGAGAATCTTATTTCTCATAGTCTGGGAGTCCTTCATGTATTTTTTAGCAAACTCTATGCAGGCTTTCATATGTCTGGCACTGAGGAGAGGCTTCCGTCGGGCCACTCTGCCATAAAGGCCCGACTGGTGGAGGGCTGCAGTGATAGTTGACTTTGTGGACTTTCTCCCATCTCCCCTACTGCATCTGTTGAGCTCAGCCACAGTGATCTTGGGGTTCTTCTTTACCTCTCTCACCAAGGCTCTTCTCCCACGATTGCTCAGTTTGGCTAGACGGCCAGGTCTAGGAAGACTTCTGGTGGTCCCAAACTTCTTCCATTTAAGGATTATGGAGGCCACTGTGCTCTTAGGAACCTTGCTGTAACCTTGGCCAGATCTGTGCCTTGCCACAATTCTGTCTCTGAGCTCCTTGGACAGTTCCTTTGACCTCATGATTCTCATTTGGTCTGACATGCACTGTGAGCTGTGAGCTCTTATATAGACAGGTGTGCGCCTTTACAAATCAAGTCTTATCAGTTTAATTAAACACAGCTGGACTCCAATGAAGGAGTAGAACCATCTCAAGGAGGATCATAAGGAAATGGACAGCATGTGACTTAAGTATGAGTGTCTGAGCAAAGGGTATGAATACTTATGACCATGTGATGTTTTAGTTTTTCTTTTCTCATAAATTTGCAAAAATTTCCACATTTGTTTTTTTTTTTTTTTTTCAATCAAGATGGGGTGCAGAGTGTACATTAATGAGAAAAAAAATGAACTTTTTTGAATTTACCAAATGGTTGCAATGAAACATAGTGAAACATTTAAAGGGGTCTGAATACTTTCCGTACCCACTGTTTTCTCTGGCTGCATTACTTACTTTTTTGCATTAGTTTTCAGCCTCCTTCCATTGATCGTGGACCCAGGTGCTCCTAACCCGCATTATCCCCTGTTGGTTGCACGCAGCCATACGTCTGTCGTCCTCCGCTAACCACTAGTGACAAGTGACCGGTGCTCTGGTAAGATGTTATCTGAGAATGTTCGGGTGCTAACAGTGTCTTCAGAGTGCTCGAAAAATATGTTTGAATCCTCGCACCTGTTCGACAGTCGCAACACATTCATGTGTTGTGACTTTTAAACAACCACGAGACATGGAGCCGCAGGGACTCAAACATATTATTCGAGCACGCCGAAGACACTCGATTAGCACACGAGCATGCTCAGATAACCCCTAATCCGAGCACGCTCGCTCATCACTACTAACCACATCTCTTTCCCTCCTCCTGACATAATCTATGCCAATACCCTCCCTGACACTTGTCTTCTTGGCTAATCCCCAGAACAGAGTGAATTTCGTGGACGACAGCTTTCCCCCGGGACCTCGTTCCGTCGGCTTTCCAGAGTCCGATAGCGTCCAGCAAAGGGTGAAACAGTGGCTGCGACCGCAAGAGATCAACTGTAGCATCTTCAAAGACCGCGGGGTTAAGTGGTCCGTCTTTCGCACACCGAGACCCTCTGACATTCTGCAAGGGCTGCTGGGGAACTGCTGGTAAGGACTGCATCGTACATGGCTGGATCTGTATCGGGGCCCCTGGCATCACAGTATGGATATTCTGTGGTGCTCATACGCGACTACAACTCCCTTCACCTCAGTGGATATGTGAGAGTAGTAGTGTTCAAGTGTGACCACCGCCATCATAGACCGTATGCATGCGTGTTCACTCGAGGAACACGGGACCACTATTATTGGCAGAATGCCTTTTTTCCCCAAAAAAATTCTAGGAAAAGTTCTCCATATTACAGAATACACCTCAGTTTGACCCCACCGTGTGAACAGACCCTTATACCAATGAGGTCTTCTCATCCTCTTAGGTTTCTTAGTGCGCTGGCAGTGTTGGCAGAAAGACCAGAACTGGTGGAGAGGGTGATGATCACAAGGACGATATCTCCAGAAGGAGCTTATCAGGTGCGACTATGCAAAGATGGCACCTGGAGCACCGTCCTGGTGGATGACATGTTGCCTTGTGATGAAGCTGGGTATTTACTCTTTTCTCAGGTGCGTTAAAAAAAAAAAAAAAACTGTGCCCGCAGATTTTGCCCTCTGTTCTTGCTGAGCGGCGTGCGGTTTGTCTTCCATACAGGCCCAAAGGAAGCAGCTCTGGGTGGCTCTGATCGAAAAGGCGCTGGCAAAGCTTCACGGCTCCTATTTTGCCCTCCAGGCGGGTCGGGCTATCGAAGGTCTGGCCACTCTGACGGGAGCGCCCTGCGAAAGTCTAATGCTTCAGGTCAGCTCTACTAACCCCCGAGAAGAGACGGTGGACACGGATCTCATCTGGGCCAAAATGCTAAGCTCCAAAGAAGCCGGGTGAGAAGAATGGTCGTCTTCCTGTTCACTGACTGTATTTGGAAACCCCTTCAGTCGCTCCAGTGAGATGTGTAATATGGAGCCTTGTGTTTGTGGTACGTGGGGCTCACTTGTCCCGTGTTACTGTAGGTTTCTAATGGGAGCGTCCTGTGGAGGTGGCAACATGAAGGTGGACGACGCGGCTTACGAAAGTGTCGGACTACGACCTCGACATGCTTACTCCATACTGGACGTGCGGGATGTCCTCACTCACCGGTAAGGATAAGAGATCGGTGTCAGATTCAGGTTGCAATTACACGTTGTTTTTTTTTTTTTTTTTTTTTTTTAAACTCTACGCTTTAGAAGGTTTTCTCAGCATCATACATAGGGAAAAATTGCAAAAACAAGCGACTTTGCAATTTAACTTTTATTAAAATTCCTCTCTCTTCTCCAAGTAGAGAGATTTTATGCTTTTACTGCTTATTGTCCAGGTTACCAGACTGCAGCGGTGGCTATCAGAGGAGGCCAGTCTCCTAGCAAAGAATCGCAGCACACAAAGTTCTTTGCTATAGAGCTTGCAAACGCTTCTTTGAAGTGAGCCAATTGCTGGACCATGCAAGAGCGTCCAGACATGCCACCATCTGAGCTATCAATTAGTAAGGAGTGCAACGCCTCCAGGGAAGCGGGGGGAGTAGTGCTGTTCTGAAGAAGGGTCTTTAAACAAGCCCCTTTAAAGAGGTATTACCATAAGTGATGGCCAATCACTGGGACATTCATGAATCCTGTAAAGGAGGAGACCATTGGACTGCTTTCAGCTCTATGGTTCTTTTGTGTTTTTTTCATCTGCGTTCCTAACCACCCGCAGTAGTGTGGCAATGTGAAGAAGCCCTTTATTCTCCAGAGGTCGGACCCCCCCCCCCAGCATTCATGGCATACTCTAATGATATGGGAATACCCCTTAGGAACAGTGTAGCATGAGCCATTTTCTCTTCTTAATCTGGGCCGTCATTCCTCGGCAGCCTTCTCCGTCTCCGCAACCCCTGGGGTCGCTTCTCTTGGAACGGAAGCTGGTCGGACGATTCGCCCTTGTGGACGGGTTCACTAAAACACGAGCTGATGCCCCACGGTAGCAGCGAAGGCGTCTTCTGGATGGAATACAGCGACTTTATCCGGTAAGCAAGCGATGCTCGTCGTGTATCTTCTCACGTGGATATATTGTCCGCACAGTATATCCAGTCAATCTCTCGGTCAGTCCATCTGGCTCTTACAATCACAAATTGCCTGCTTGTTCCAAACATGTCAGCACAAGCAGATATACAATCCATAAAGGGAGGTTCCCATAGGAATTCTTACCTAAAAATGTAGACCCCCATAGACGTCAGATGTTTGGCGGGTTCAGACGGCTTTCACTTAGCGCCCTTAGAGAGCAGAGCAAGCGGCATACAGACTCGTCGAAGGAGCTCGGCTGAGCACTTCTACTCCTTTGTTTTATTGATCGGTGGTGTTCCACACTAGATCCGCACTACTATAGAATAAAGCCGATCCGGAGGGATCGCCATCATTGAAAGCGAGACGTCTGCCCTCACCCTGAGCCCTCCAACAGTGCAGACGATCCTTCTATGGTACAACTACCACCACCATCATCCTCCGTTTTAACCTATATGTCTAAAACATACAGCCAATGATGGTCTGTTTCTCTGCTCCTCTGATTTTTTGCTTTTGATGCCCGCAGGTACTTTGACTCTGTTGATATCTGCAAGATCCACACGGACTGGCATGAAGTTAGAGTTCAGGGCACTTTCCCAAACAAAGCGTCAACCCCCGTGACTGTAACATCGCTCACAGTGGTGGAGCGCACCGCCCTGGAGTTCTCGCTTTTTCAGGAAGGCAGCAGGTAAATGAGCTTGAAGCTTAAAGGGGGAATTCTTTATTATTATTATTATTATTATTATTATTATTATTATTATTATTATATATAATTTTTTTTAAAGGGTGATAAGCTCATCACAAGGCGTCCCACTGTTCAGACCCCAATGATCAGCTGCATTTCTGTTGAAGTCTATGGGAGTTACAGAAGGAGCCGAGCAATCGTCTCCAAGCTCTTTCTGCATCTCCTATAGATTTACACAAATAGGTTTATTTCTAGCCTAGAATAATGTTACTTTGTGCATCGAGTCCTCATTTTCAAGATCTCTGCTTGTAGTCAATGAATGAGAAGCATCATTGTTTTCTTCGTCCTGGTCTTGTGCCGCTCACACAGCTGTACGGTTATCAAAGATCTGCCTTGTTACAGGCCGTGCAGCTGTGTGTTCATCTCAGGATCCCCCCCCCCGGGTTAACAATGAATCCCATGACTTTTAACCCTTTACCACCCCATGGCATGCTATGGAGTGAGGTGTATGGAGTCTACGCTGCCAGGGGCATGCTGGAGACCCCTGTCGCTGCCATCTTTGTACTCAGCCCAGGCACAGTCGATGCTATTAAAAGTTGAGTTTACAAATATTAAAAAAAAAAATCTTAATCATTCGAATAACCTTTCCCAGAAAAAAAACAAAAACATAAAAATGTATACATTTGAAAGTCGACCTGTCAAAATATAACATATTATTTAAAAAATAAAATCAGAGCTTCAAAATTGCTGTTACACCTCTACCCAAAAAAATGCAATGAAAAGTGATAAAAGCACTGTATGTTCCTCAAAAAGGTAGCAATAAAAACTATGCCTCGGCTCGCCAAAAAGTTGTTGCACAGCTCCATGACTGGAAAAAAAAATGATGGTCTTCATAGAATCATAGAATCGTAGAGTTGGAAGGGACCTCCTGGGCCATCTGGTCCAACCCCCTGCTCAAAGCAGGATTCGCTAAATCATCCCAGTCAGATGTCTGTCCAGCCTCTGTTTGAAGACTTCCATTGAAGGAGAACTCACCACTTCTCGTGGCAGCCTGTTCCACTCATTGATCACTCTAACTGTCAAAAAGTTTTTTCTAATATCTGTGTCTCCTCCCATTCAGTTTCATCCCATTGCTTCTAGTCTTTCCTTGTGCAAATGAGAATAAAGTTGATCCTTCTACAATGTGACAGCCCTTTAGATATTTGTAGACAGCTATTAAGTCTCCTCTCAGTCTTCTCTTTTGCAAACTAAACATTCCCAAATCCTGCAACCTTTCCTCATAAGACAGGGTTTGCAGACCAGTCACCATTCTGGTCGCTCTTTTCTGAACTTGCTCCAGTTTGTTGATGTCTTTTTTAAAATGTGGTGCCCAAAACTGGACACAATATTCCAGATGAGGTCTGACCAAAGAGGAGTAGAGGGTAATAATGACTTCACGTGATCTAGACTGCATGCTTCTGTTAATACATCCTAGAATTGCATTTGCCTTTTTTGCTGCTGCATCACACTGTTGACTCATATTCAGTCTGTGATCTATTAGTATACCCAAGTCTTTTTCACATGTGCTGTCACTTAGCCCTATTCCTCCCATTCTATATATGCTTTTTTCATTTTTATTGCCCAGATGTAGTACTTTGCATTTCTCCCTGTTAAAAACCATTCTGTTAGTTGCTGCCCACTTCTCCAGTTTATTTTTTTTTTTAAACCAGTTATTTTTATTTAGGTTTCAAAAGATTTTAAACAATAAACAGTGGATATCAATATACATGTAACAATTCACATATCTTGTAGTAATACAATCAAAGCCATCCCCCCCTCCCCCCATACTCCTTATGCCGGGTATACTTGAGAGTCTTAGCAATCATATCACCGCCATCCAGGCGGACCATATTTTTTCGAAAGTGCTTTCACCATGCCTTCGCCTGTAAATGCTTTCCTCTAAATGCATTACCGTACGTGTCTGAGCAATAAATTCCCTCCTAGTGGGGGGTTCCGAATCCTTCCATTTTCGTGCTATTAGTTTCTCCAGTTTATTTAAATCTTTTTGAATCCTCTCTCTCTCTTCTCTAGTATTAGCTATCCCTCCTAGCTTTGTGTCATCAGCAAATTTAATCAGTTTACCCTCAATTCCTTCATCTAAATCGTTGATAAAGATGTTGAACAATACAGGGCCCAGGACAGAGCCCTGTGGTACCCCACTTGAGACATTCTTCCAACTGGATGTGCAGCCATTTACGACCACTCTTTGGGTCCGATCGCTAAGCCAGTTATGAATCCACCTAACAGTTGCCTTGTCCATTCCATACTTAGTCATTTTTTCAATAAGGATTGTATGAGAGACTTTGTCAAATGCTTTGCTGAAGTCAAGATATACTATATCTACAGCATTTCCTTGATCCACCCAATCAGTGATACCGTCATAGAAGGAAATTAAATTAGTCTGACATGACTTATTAGTTACAAACCCATGCTGACTCTGTTTAATCACTTCATTCTTATCCAGGTACTGACATACATGTTGTTCAATAATTTGTTCAAAGATCTTTCCTGGTATAGAAGTCAGACTCACCGGCCTATAGTTGCCTGGGTCCACCTTCTTCCCCTTTTTGAAGATAGGAACAACATTTGCTCTTCTCCAGTCTTGAAAACTATTGATACAGACCTAGTTTTTAAGCCACTAAAATAATGAACCTATGCGAGGTTGGTATCGCTGGAATCGTCCTGACCTGAAGAATCAAGTAACCCGGGTTAATTTTTTTACAGCTCATCGAGCAAAGTGAAAACGAACCCCCCCCCCCCAAAAAAAAAAAAAAAAAAACTATGGCGGAACTGCAGGGTTTTTCTTTATCATTTTGCTGTACTTATATTTATTTTTTAGCACATTGTATGAATTCAATGGTGTAATTTAAAATGACAGCTCATATGGCTATGTAGACGGAAACATAAAAATGTGATCACTCTGTAGTGAAGGAAAAACAAAATGGTAAAAAAAAAAAAAAAGAAAAAAAATTGGCTTCTTCATTCAGTTTTTAAATGAGTATTACCAGCTCCAAGATTCTATCCTATCATATGTAGTAGGTGTAATACATATTAGCAAATGCCTCCAATTAGAAATGTATAGTTCTTTTGATTAGTTATGCCTCCTATGTGCAGGGCATTGCAGTAGCTTAGGCATCTATGGTTACGACCACTCATATAGTGACAGTTAGCTGCTAGTGGTCATAACCATGGTTACCTAAGCCCTGCACAGTGGGTAAGCGACATCACGAACCAGGAGAACTATGCTACATTTGTAATTGGAGGTATTTGCTACTATTATTATTACACCTACAACATATTGGGAAAGGATCTTGAAGCTGGGAATATCCCTTTAACCCCTTCCTGACATCCGACGTACTATCCCGTCCACGGTACCCGGGCCTGTATGACCGTGGACGGGATAGTACGTCTACCGCGATCAGCGGCGCCCACGTGGTGAGCGCCGCTGATCGCGGCCGGGTGTCAGCTGATTATCACAGCTGACACCCGGCACTATGTGTCAGGGGCGGTCACGGACCGCCCCCGACACGTTAACCCCTTGCACACCGCGATCAAACATGATCGCGGTGTACCGGGAGTTAAAGGGAAGCATCGGCAGGGAGGGGGCTCCCTCCGTGCTTCCCTGAGCCCCCCACGGCAGCGCAATGTGCAGCGCTGCTGCGGGGGGCTCCTATCCTCCAGGCCCCCGAATCCAAGATGGCGACGGGGGCCTTCGGGGACCTGAGGAAGCTGGCTTCCTCAGTGCCTGCAAAGCGCAGGCAAGAGGAAGTCTGCTTCAATGCCTGTGACAGATTGCTGATCTGTCACAGTGATCTGTGATGTGACAGATCAGCGATCTGTCACAGGACAGTGATGTCCCACCTGGGACTATGTAATAAAGTAAAAAAAAAATTAAAAAAAAAATGTAAAAATAAATTAAAAAAAATCGCCAAATAAATTAGTAAAAAAAAAAAAAAATATTCCCCAATAAATTCATTTTTTGAAAATAATAAAAAAAAACAAAACAATAAAAGTACACATATTAGGTATCGCCGCGTCCGTAATGACCCGCCCTATAAAACTGTCCCATTAGTTAACCCTTTTAGCGAACCCCTTAAAAAATAAAAATAAAAAACGAAGCAAAAAATAATGATTTATTATCATACCGCCAAACAAAAAGTGTAATATAGCGCGATCAAAAAGACGCATATAAATATCCATGGTACCGCTGAAAACGTCATCTTGTCCCGCAAAAAACGAGCTGCCACACAGCATCATCAGCGAAAAAATAAAAAAGTTATAGCTCACAGAATAAAGCGATGCAAAAATAATTATTTTTTATATAAAATAGTTTTCATTGCATAAAACCGACAAAAACATAAAAAAACGACCTAAATGAGGTATCGCTGTAACCGTACTGACCCGAAGAATAAAACCGCTTTATCAATTTTACCGCACGCGGAACGGTGTAAACGCACCCCCCCAAAAGAAATTCATGAAACGCTGGTTTTTGTTCATTCTGCGTCCCAAAAATAGGAATAAAAAGCGATCAAAAAATGTCACGTGCCCGAAAATGGTACCAATAAAAACGTCAACTCGTCCCGCAAAAAATAAGACCTCACATGACTCAGTGGGTCAAAATACGGAAAAATTATAGCTCTCAAAATGTGGTGATGCAAAAACTATTTTACAATGAAAAGCGTCTTTTAGCGTGTGACAGCCGCCAAACATAAAAACCGCCATAAATAGTAAATCAAACCCCCCGTTATCACCTCCTTAGTTAGGGAAAAATAATAAAACTAAAAAAAAAAGTATCTCCATTTTCCCGTTAGGGTAAGGCTGTGTGCACACGCTGCGGATTAGGTGCGGATTCATCCGCGCGGATTTTGTAAAATCCGCAGGTGAAACCGCAGGTCAAAAGACCTGCGGTTTTACCTGCAGATTGCTCTGCGGTTTTGTCCTGCGGTTTTTCATCTCCTCATTAGAGGAGATGGCAAACCGCAGGAGAATCCGCAGAAAGAATTGACATGTCAATTCTTTCTGCGGATTGAAAACCGCAGATAATCCGCGCGGAAAATTCCGCACCGTCTGCACTGCGGTTTTTGATTCCCATAGGGAATCATGGTACTGGGGTCCGCAGCAGCCAAAACCGCTGCGGAACTGCAGCAAAATCCGCAGCGTGTGCACACAGCCTTAGGGTTAGGGCTAGGGTTAGGGCTAGGGTTAGAGCTAGGGTTAGGGCTAGGGTTAGGGCTAGGGTTAGGGCTCAGATTAGGGTTAGGGGTGTGTTGGGGTTAGGGTTGGAGTTATAATTGGGGGTTTCCACTGTTTGGGAACATCAGGGGCTCTCCAAATGCAACATGGCGTCTGATCTCAATTCCAGCCAATTCTGAGTTGAAAAAGTCAAATGGTGCTCCTTCCCTTCCAAGCTCTGCCATGCGCCCAAACAGTGTTTTACCCCCACATGTAGGGTATCAGCCTACTCAGGACAAATTGCAAAACAATTTTTGGGGTCCAATTTCTCCTGTTACCCTTAGGAAAATAAAAAATTGGGGGCAAAAATATCATTTTTGTGGAAAAAAATGATTTTTTTATTTTCACGTCCGAGTGTTATAAACTTCTGTGAAGCACTTGGGGGTTCAAAGTGCTCACCACACATCTAGATAAGTTCCGTGGGTGGGGGGTCTAGTGTCCAAAATGGGGTCACTTGTGGGGAGTTTCAATAGTTTAGGTACATCAGGGGCTCTCCAAACGCACATGACACCCGCAGACCATTCCATCAAAGTCTGCATTCCAAAACGTCACTGCTTCCCTTCCGAGCCCCGACATGTGTCCATACAGTAGTTTTCTCCCACATATGGGGTGTCAGCGTACTCAGGCCAAATTGGACAACAACTTTTGGGGTCCAATTTCTCCTGTTACCCTTGGGAAAATGAAAAAATTGGGGACTAATTGATCATGTTTCTGGAAAAAATACCATTTTTTTATTTTCATGCCCTGGCATTATAAACTTCTGTGAAGCCCTTGGGGGTTCAAAGTGCTCACCTCACATCTAGATAAGTTCCTTAGTGGGTCTAGTTTTCAAAATGGGGTCATTTGTGGGGGGGTTTCCACTGTTTAGGTACATTAGGGGCTCTCCAAAGGCAACATGACACTCGCAGACCATTCCATCAAAGTCTGCATACCAAAACGTCACTACTTCCCTTCCGAACCCCGACGTGTGCCCATACAGTAGTTTTCACCCACATATGGGGAATCAGCATACTCAGGACAAATTGGACAACAACTTTTGGGGTCCAATTTCTCCTGGTACCCTTGGGAAAATAAAAAAATGGTGACTAAAAGATCATGTTTGTGGAAAAAATACGAATTTTTTATTTTCACGCCCGGGCGTTATAAACTTCTGTGAAGCACTGGGGGGTTCAAAGTGCTCACCACACATCTAGATAAGTTCCTTGGGGGGTCTAGTTTACAAAATGGTGTCATTTGTGGGGGGTTTCCACTGTTTAGGTACATTAGGGGCTCTCCAAAGGCAACATGACACCCGCAGACCATTCCATCAAAGTCTGCATTCCAAAACGTCATTACTTCCCTTCCGAGCTCCGACGTGTGCCCATACAGTAGTTTTCTCCCACATATGGGGTATCAGGATACTCAGGACAAATTGGACAACAACTTTTGGGGTCCAATTTCTCCTGGTACCCTTTGGAAAATAAAAAAATGGTGACTAAAAGATCATGTTTGTGGAAAAAATACGAATTATTTATTTTCACGCCCGGGCATTATAAACTTCTGTGAAGCACTGGGGGGGTCAAAGTGCTCACCACACATCTAGATAAGTTCCTTAGGGGGTCTAGTTTCCAAAATGGTGTCATTTGTGGGGGGGTTTCCACTGTTTTGGTACATCAGGAGTTTTCCAAACGCGACATGGTGTCCGATCTCAATTCCAGCCAAAAACGTCAAATGGCGCTGCTTCCCTTCCGAGCTCTGCCATGCGCCCAAATAGTGGTTTACCCCCACATGTTGGGTATCAGCGTACTCAGAACAAATTGCACAATAACTTTTACGGTCCTGTTACCCTTGGAAAAATAAGAATTGAGGGTGAAAAGATCATTTTTGTGGAAAATATATGATTTTTTAATTGTATGGCTGTATGTTATAAACTTCTGTGAAGCCCATGGGGGTTCAAAGTTCTCACCACACATCTAGATAAGTTCCTTAGGGGGTCTAGTTTCCAAAATGGTGTCATTTGTGGGGGGTTTCCACTGTTTTGGTACATTAGGAGTTTTCCAAACGCGACATGGTGTCCGATCTCAATTCCAGCCAAAAACGTCAAATGGCATTGCTTCCCTTCCGAGCTCTGCCATGCGCCCAAATAGTGGTTTACCCCCACATGTGGGGTATCAGCGTACTCAGGACAAATTGCACAATAACTTTTAGGGTCCTGTTACCCTTGGGAAAATAAAAATTGGGGTGAAAAGATCATTTTTGTGGAAAAAATATGATTTTTTAATTGTACCGCTGTACGTTATAAACTTCTGTAAAGCCCTTGTGGGTTCAAAGTTCTCACCACATATCTAGATAAGTTCCTTGGGGGGTCTAGTTTCCAAAATGGGGTCACTTGTAGGGGGTTTCCACTGTTTAGGTACATCAGGGACTCTCCAAACGTGACATGGCGTCCGATCTGAATTCCAGCCAATTTTGCATTGAAAAGTCAAACGGCGCTCCTTCCATTCTGAGCTCTGCCATGCGCCGAAACAGTCGTTCCCCCCCCCCCACAAATCAGGTATCAGCGTACTCAGGACAAATTGCACAATAACTTTTGCAGTCCAATTTCTCCTGTTACCCTTGGTAAAATAAAAAAAATTGAACCTGAAGTATTTTTTTTGTGAAAAAAAGTTAGATGTTCATTTCTTTTTAAATATTCAAAAAAATTCCTGTGACGCACCTAATGGGTTAATAAACTTCTTGAATGTGGTTTTGAGCACCTTAAGGGGTTCAGTTTTTAGAATGGTGTCACTTTTGGGTATTTTCTATCATATAGACCCCTCAAAGTGGCTTCAAATGTGATGTGGTCCTAAAAATAAAATGGTGTTGTAAAAATGAGAAATCGCTGGTCAACTTTTAACCCTTATAACTTCCTAACAAAAAAAAATTTTGGTTGCAAAATTGTGCTGATGTAAAGTAAACATGTGGGAAATGTTAGTTATCAAGTTTTTTGTGTGCCGTATCTCTGTGATTTAAGGGCATAAAAATTCAAAGTTGGAAAATTGCGAAATTTTCAAAATTTTTGCCAAATTTCCAATTTTTTCACAAATGAACGCAAGTTATTTGAATGAAATTTTACCACTAACATGAAGTACAATATGTCACGAGAAAACAATGTCAGAATCACCGGGATCAATGGAAGCGTTCCAGAGTTATGACCTCATAAAGGTACAGTGGTCAGAATTGTAAAAATTGGCCCGGTCATGAACGTGCAAACCACCCTTGAGAAGGGGTGAAGGGGTTAATGTTTGGTGTACTCGTTGCACATGGTCTGGAGTAATTTCCTTGCGGTTAGCTCTCTGCTCTTTCTGTAGACGGTCGGACGCCGTGGACAGTCACCTCCTGGACCTCTGCATCATGGTTTTCCGGGCATCTCATGGCGGCACGGGAAAAGTTATGTTGGGCAGGCTCATGGCACACAGCAAAAGGGCGGTGAAAAAATTTGTAGGATGCGACGTAATGCTGGAACCGGGAGAATACGCTGTGGTGTGCTGTGCCTTCAACCACTGGCAGACCTTAAATTTAGGTGGATCATCCATAGTTCAAGGTAAGAACATATCTGCTCTGATGGACGGACTCTTGCTGGGATAGATCTGCAGGACTTTTACCTGATCTGATCCATAACTTTCATCTTGTTTTGCAGCGTCCAGTCCCACAGGTGGCGGTAATAATCGTCGCTCCGCTGCAGACCAAATGGGGTACATCTTGGCCATTTATAGTTCGCGGCTTGTCATGGTTGAGCAAGTAGAAGCACAACCGACCACACTTGCAGACGCCATTATCCTGCTGACAGAAGACAAGGGGGAGCGGCACGAGGTAGACACTCGGCCTGATAATTTACTGCCTCTCTGCAGAAATCGATAATTCATTATTTCTCATATTTGGCTGTACCCGGCCGTCGCTTTCCTCCGTGCGCCGGTAGTAAGGGGGGTCTGATCGTATCTTATGTTCAGGTGTTTCTATCCTCGTAGGGTCGGGAAGGGATGACCTGCTATTATCTGACACACGGATGGGCCGGGCTCATTGTCGTGGTAGAAAATCGCCATCCAAAGTCTTTTCTGCACATCCAGTGCGACTGCACAGATAGCTTCAACGTCGTGTCCACTCGAGGCAGCCTCAAAACCAGCGACAGCGTCCCCCCTCTACACAGGTGAGTGATCCCGCCTACATACAGGTGTAAGACCACTTTATAAAGTAGATATACACTAGATTATGGCCCGATGCTATCGCATCGGGAGGATGCGATAGCATCACACCTTGCCATGTTAACCCTCAACACACACTCCTCTCACCTTTCACCATCTCCACTCACTCTTTCACTCCACATACGACCCCTTCTCTCACTCCGTCTCTCATACTCACGCCGTCATCGCCGCTGCTCCACAATCCCCGACATCTTCTTCCGCCGGCGCCATCCTGGATCCAGATCAGATGTTGTCCACGCCGGCGGCATGTTCTTGCGGCGACGCCATCTTGAGTATCGTGAAATCCCGCGATACTCAAGATGGCGTCGCCGGAAGAACATATCGCCGGCGTGGACGACGTCGGGATCCAAAATGGCTTCGGCGAAATCTCGCGAGTTTTTGCCGACGCCATTTTGGATCCCGACGTCCTCCACGCCGGCGACATGTTCTTGCGGCGACGCCATCTTGACTATCACGGGATTTCGCCGATCCAAAATGGCGTCACCGCAAGAACATGTCGCCGGCGTGGATGCCGTCGGGATCCAAAATGGCGTCGGCGGAAGAAGATGTCGGGATCGTGGATCAGCAGCGATGACGGCGTGAGTATGAGAGACGGAGTGAGAGAAAGGGTCGTATGTGGAGTGAAAGAGTGAGTGGATGTGAGTGGAGATGGTGAAAGGTGAGAGGAGTGTGTGTGTTGAGGAGGAGTGTGTGTGTTGAGGGTTAACATGGAAAGAGGTGTGCGGTGACGTCACCGGTTACAACTGGACGGAAGTTGTTACAACCGGAAGCTGCTTAGGGCATTTATTATTATAGATATGTAACGTATATATTGGTCGCACTGATCGGGGTATCGCAGCTTTCTGTCCCTTGACCCTGAGACTGGTCACACAGTATTTTAACCCTCCAACCTTTTTAGTTTTCTTGAATAGCGGTGCCAGTGATGTCTGTTAGCTATATACAGGGTGTGAGATAAGAGACTAACAGCTATCCCACGGTCTATGGTCCGTTTTAGGGTCTTTTTACACTGGACGGTCTCAGCTGTTACACATCTGCTACATAAAAGCCGTTCCATGGTCATTTACTAGACTTTTTAGACAGACCCTTTAAGGCTCCAATTCACATTAGATAGTTGTCAACCGTCCCGCCATACACAGCAGTGTTTGGCTCAAGCTGAGTGCAGTGCTCCTGTTGTCTGTATGAACCCCTATGATGTATAGTTATGCCATAGGTCGTGTCCCACCCTTTGATGCGGGCTCCGGCACTGAGCCCGCATCTTTCCCAGCACATGACAGCTGATTTTATAGTCACTGTATTAGCACAAGCGATATGATGATTGCAGCTTCAAGTTTCGTAAGGTGACTATTGAAGCAAGTGCAAAATAAAAATATTTTAAGTCTAAAAGTTCAACTCACCTCCCCTTATGCCTCATTCAAAATAATACAAAAATACACATATTTCTCGTTCGCCTTATTGGGGGACACAGAGACCATGGGTGTATGCTGCTGCCACTAGGAGGCTGACACTATGCACAAAAAAAGGTTAGCCCCTCCTCCGCCGTATACACCCCACCGACCGGCAGGAAGTTCCTCAGTTTAGCTTAGTGTCAGTAGGAGGTGGACACGGGTCTTTGATTAGACCCATATCTACCTCGATGTGCGTCGTTTCTTTTCAGGTTTTTCCGGAGGGATACAGTGTGAATAGTCACATCTGTAGTCCCACAAAGAGACTATGAGTACGGCGTGTACTGCCACCCCGTATCCTCATAAGTCTACAGCAGGACCAAGACCCCTAACATGGATGTGGCGTTCCAGATGGTCCTCGCTCCCCGTCTCCCACCCACTCGCCTACCAGAGCCGGTCGGTCGGTTGAGGCGCAGGATACTCTCCTTGAAACAGTACGCTGGATGAAACGGATCAGGAGGGTAAGTATGAGACCTGAGTCCCATTCTCCCCTGCGGATTCCACGCCAGGCCATTCCATGGATTTTTCGGCAGCGGTCGCTGTGACAGTGCTGCGACGCCTCCGCGTCGTCTCCAGGCGGCCGCTGCAGCTATTTGGGCCCTGGCTGGTTATCGGACAGCTCTTTCCCCCCCCTCTGCCGGGCCCTAGCTGTCCTCAGTAGCGGCCACCGCGGCGGTTCTGCGACGCCTCCGCGCCGCCCTGTGCTGACAGGCGGCCGCCTCTTCTAATCCAGGCCCCGGCTTCATCTGGGGCCTTGTCCGGCGTCACGGCCACGCCCCCCGCCTCCATCCTCGGGCGGGCTTCCCTCCCGCCCGCTCTAAGCCTGCCCACGGCCTTCTCCCCTCAGGTTGAGCGTCCCGGAGGCGGCGCCGTCCCTCCCACCTACCATCTTAGCGGGCGGCACCATTTTTATCATCGGCGCCTAGCCCTGCCTACCTCCCTCCTCTGCATCTGCAGGAAAGCGCGCGCTTCCTGCTCGGCTCCTCTCTGGCTGCCGCCATTTTCACAGCCTGTCAGCCGGACGCTGTTCCCTCAGCCGTGCCCCTGCAAGCCGGACGAACCGTGCATCTCCATTTATTGGAAGCTGCGATAGGACACCGGACCGTGAGTAGCTCTGCATACTGCAGACTGACACCCTCCTCTGCCTCCTGTCCCCCAACCTTCCGGCAAGGCTTCAGTGACTGTCCGTCAGTATGTCTAATTCTAAGTCTGACCGCGCTCGTCCCCCTGCCTCCTCTGGCACCTTAGTCAAGTACTTTGCGTGCTCTTCTTGCAATCGCAAACTTCCCTCAGGTCAGTCCACTCCCCTCTGCCTGGACTGTAGCAATCCAATCCAGCCCGACGCCGCTCAGGAGCCATCCATAGCCCCAGTGGTGAGTGAGCCCCCCATGCCGGGTTGGGCCTCCTCTCTATCACAGTCAGTGGCAGACCTCACCAAGGTGTCTCAGTCCCTAGTAGCCGTTCTGGACAAGTTGCCCTTGGGAGCTTCGGCGGGACCCAGCACGTCTCAGGACGTCCCATCTGAGCCAGCCAGCGGCAGTCGCAAGAGGCCCAGGCAGGACCTCCAGGCGGAGTCCTCCCCTCGTCCTACCTCACCCCATAGTCCCCAGCAGTCTCCCTCTCGGGCCTCCTCTCCCGAGTCAGGCGAAGCGCTTTCGGAATCGGAAGGGGTCTTAGAGCTGGATTCGGACCAGGATGCGAACATGAAGGTTACGGTGCAAAACCTCATTGCTGCGATTCACCATACCTTTGACATCGCTGACGCCCCTGCGAAATCCTCAGATCAGGAGGTTTCGTTCAGACGGGCGGAAACACCATCCAGGGTGTTTCCCTTCCATTCTGAGTTTGGAAAGATTTTTACAAGGGAGAGAGTAGATCCGACCAGACGCTTTCAAAGAGGAAAGCGTCTCGGCGTACTGTACCCGTTTGCTAAAGAGCTCACGGACAACTGGGCCGCTTCTCCCTCGGTGGACCAGACTTTCTAATAATACGGTCCTTCCGCTGTCAGGTGTGGCGTCTCTAAAAGATTCTAATGATAGGATCATAGAATCTCTAGCAAAATCTGCCTTCGAAGCGGCATCGTCAGCGGTATGTCCAGTCTTTGCTTCTTCTTGGGCAGCAAAGGCCATATCCACTTGGGCAGACGCCCTTCGGCAGGGCATTCTGGATAAGGCACGACCAGAGCATTTGGCCGATCTCGCCAATCAGATTTCCCATGCGGGGGATTATCTGCTTTCTGCCTCCCTGGATGCCGCATCTTGCGCAGTTCAGGCGTCAAGTAACATCGTGGCAATCCGACGTACAATTTGGCTCAAGGCCTGGCAGGCAGACTTGTCCTCTAAAAAGTCTCTGACCAATCTACCTTTTCAGGGAGTGCGTCTCTTCGGATCACAATTGGATCAGATTATTAAGGACGCTACCGGAGGTACGAGTTCTCTTCTCCCCTCCAAGCCTCGCAGACCTCCTCCAAGGTGTCAGTTTCGTTCCTTTCGGACTTTCCGCCGTTTCAATACGGCGGAAAACCCTTCCAACCAGCAAAGGCCACAGGCACGTCAGGAAAGAAAGAAGGTTTCCTTCAGGCCCACTCCGTCCTGGCGGTCCCACTCTTCCCAGGGAAGACCGCCCAGATCTAGATCTGGACGGTCTACATCCACATGACTGCCATCGGTCTCTCGGGGGTCCCTTCCAATTGGGAGGTCGACTTCTTTTCTTCAGCGACGTCTGGCTCGCCTCAGTAGAGGACGCTTGGGTCAGAGAGGTTGTATCAACAGGATACAAAATAGAGTTCATTTCTCTTCCACGGGATCGCTTCTTCCAATCCCGTCCGCCGAGGGATCCGGCCTTGGTCCCGGGGTTCTGTTCGGCCATCGCCTCTCTTCTCAGTTCCGGGGTGATTGTGCCCGTTCCCGAATCGGAACGCTTCACAGGGTTTTATTCAAACCTGTTTGTGGTGCCGAAAAAGGACGGGGCAGTTCGGCCCATTTTGGATCTCAAGTTACTCAACAAGAGAGTTCGCCTTCGCCACTTCCGGATGGAGTCTGTACGCTCGGTAATTGCTTCCATGGAGGAGCAGGAATTCATGGGTTCCATAGACATCCAAGATGCCTATCTGCATGTGCCCATATTTCCCGGACATCAGAAGTTCCTGCGGTTTGCGATTCACCACGAACATTACCAGTTCGTCGCGCTTCCTTTCGGGCTCGCCACCGCTCCCAGAGTCTTCACGAAGATTATGGCGGCGTTGATGGCCTTGTTGAGGATCAGAGGTCTCGTTCTTTTTCCGTACCTCGACGATATCCTGATCAAGGCTCCCTCCTTTCAACAGGTCCGCCTAAGTGTGGCGATCGTTCTAGACACCCTGTCCAGTTTTGGGTGGATCGTCAACCGGAAAAAGTCCTGTCTGGTCCCTACTCAACGCCTTGTGTTTCTGGGCCTTCTGTTCGACACTCGTCGGTCAAGGGTATTTCTCCCACAAGACAAGATCCTTTCCCTGCAGCAGGGCGTGCGATCATTACAGATCACACGATTTCCATCCCTCAGGACAGCCATGAGGGTCCTGGGGAAGATGGTGGCGGCGATAGAGGCAGTTCCCTTTGCCCAATTTCACGCCAGGCCACTCCAGCAGGCCATTTTGTCCAGGTGGAACAGGTCGGCTCTGTCTCTGGATCGTCCGGTTCGTCTTTCATGCCGGATCAAGCGGTCTCTCAACTGGTGGTTGACGTCTCCCCTCATTCTCTTGGGGCGGTCTTTTCTTCCCGTTCACTGGCAGATTGTCACTACGGACGCCAGCCTCATCGGCTGGGGTGCAGTGTTCCGCAATCACACTGTTCAGGGTCGATGGTCGACTCAGGAATCAGCTCTGCAGATCCAATGTCCTAGAGATACGAGCGATCCATCTAGCTCTCGTCCACTGGGAAAGGCGCCTCAAGGGCCTGCCTGTCAGGATTCAGACAGACAATGCCACAGCGGTGGCGTATATCAACCGCCAAGGGGGGACACGGAGTGTCTCAGCTCTGGCGGAAGTGTCCAGAATTCTTCAATGGGCAGAGACCTTTGTTCCAATGATTTCCGCGGTTCACATTCCCGGCGTGGACAACTGGGCCGCCGATTTCCTCAGCCGCGAGGGTCTCGCGGCAGGGGAATGGTCCCTACATCCGGAGGTGTTTCATCTGCTCTGCCGTCGGTGGGGAACTCCGGATGTAGACCTCATGGCATCTCGCCTCAACAGGAAAGTCCCACAATTCGTGTCCAGGTCTCGGGACCCTCTGGCAGTGGGCGCCGACGCTCTGGCCGTCCCTTGGTCACAGTTCGAGCTCCCCTACCTGTTCCCTCCTCTGCCTCTTCTTCCCAAGTTGTTGAAGAAAATCAAAGCAGAGGGGATTCCAGTCATCCTCATCGCCCCGAATTGGCCCAGAAGGTCTTGGTTCGCGGACATTGTCAACCTTCTCGCGGACGCTCCCTGGAAGCTTCCCGACAGGGCAGATCTGTTGTCTCAAGGCCCGATTTGCCACCCCAATTCTCGGTCGCTCAATTTAACGGCGTGGCTGTTAAGACCGAGGTTTTGAGACGGGCAGGATTCTCTGATCGGGTGATTCATACCATGATCCGCGCCAGAAAACCACCTTCTTCGAAGATCTATTACCGTACTTGGAAAGCCTATTTCTCCTGGTGTGAGGCCAATGACATCGCGCCCTTGGTTTTTTCGCTCCCTTCTATTCTGGCGTTTCTTCAGGCAGGGCTGGATGCGGGGCTTGCTCTCAGTTCCTTGAAGGGTCAAGTTTCGGCACTGTCCATTTTATTTCAGAAAACGCTGGCCTCCCGGCCCCAGGTCAAAACCTTCCTCCAGGGTGTGGCTCACACGGTTCCTCCGTACCGAGCTCCCTTGGATCCTTGGGATCTTAATTTGGTTCTTCAGGTTCTGCAGGGTCCTCCTTTTGAACCTCTCAGGGACGTTTCCCTTTCCCTCCTTTCTTGGAAAGTGGCCTTTCTGGTGGCCATTACCTCCATCCGGCGCGTGTCGGAATTGGCAGCACTTTCTTGCCGCTCTCCTTTTTTGGTCCTTCATCAGGACAAGGTAGTTCTGCGGCCTCCGCCCTCTTTTCTTCCGAAGGTGGTATCTTCGTTTCACCTCAATGAGGACATTGTTCTGCCATCCTTCTGCCCGAGCCCAGCTCACCCTCGGGAGCGGTCCTTGAACAAGCTGGACCTAGTCAGGGCATTGAGAGTCTATCTAGCCCGGACGACTTCCTTGCGGAAGTCAGACTCTCTGTTCATCATTCCTGACGGGGCGAGGAAAGGTCACCCAGCCTCAAAGGCCACTATTGCGCGCTGGATCAGATCGGCAATTTTGGAGGCATACCGGGTCAAGCATCGAGTGGCCCCTCCAGGGGTCAGAGCGCACTCTACCCGGGCGGTGGGTGCCTCCTGGGCGGTGCGCCACAGAGCTTCCGCGCTGCAGCTTTGCAAGGCTGCAACGTGGTCATCGGTTCACACCTTTGTGAAATTCTACAGGGTCCACACCTACGCTTCGGCGGACGCCAGCCTAGGTAGAAGGATTCTGCAGGCTGCGGTGGCGAGTCCACTGGCCTGATGGAAGTTTGTTTCCCACCCCAGGGACTGCTTTGGGACGTCCCATGGTCTCTGTGTCCCCCAATAAGGCGAACGAGAAAACAGGATTTTTTGGGTTGCTTACCGTAAAATCTGTTTCTCGGAGCCTTCATTGGGGGACACAGCACCCTCCCATGTTCTACAACTCCTGTTCTTATGTTTGTCGGTTTGTTACAGTTGAGTTGTTTGTTCTGTTCTCAATCTATTCTGGTACTTCTCCTACTGCTTTCTGACTAACTGAGGAACTTCCTGCCGGTCGGTGGGGTGTATACGGCGGAGGAGGGGCTAACCTTTTTTTGTGCATAGTGTCAGCCTCCTAGTGGCAGCAGCATACACCCATGGTCTCTGTGTCCCCCAATGAAGGCTCCGAGAAACAGATTTTACGGTAAGCAACCCAAAAAATCCTGTTTTGGTATCAATGCGATCAAAATGCAAAATAAATTAATCCGATCGTTGAACGGCGTAATGAGAAAAAAATAGAAATGGCAGAATTAGGGTTTTTTTGTCGCCGCAACTTTGCAATAACAGGAGATAAAAACATTGTATCCTACCTCAAGATAGTATAAATAAAAAGGTCAGCTCGGCGCGCAAAAAATTAAGCCCTTGCCTAGCTCCAGGTCCTGAAAAATGGATATGACATTTTTTTTTTTTTTCCTTACAAACTTTGGATATTTTTTTTCACCACTTAAATAAAAAAAAATAGAACCTATACATGTTTGGTAGTTATGGACCTGGACCTGGAGAATCATAATGGCAGGTTAATTTTTAGCATTTAGTGAACATGGTTTAAAAAAAAAAAAAAAAAAATTAGAATCGTAGAGTTGGAAGGGACCTCCTGAGCCATCTGGTCCAACCCCCTGCTCAAAGCAGGATTCGCTAAATCATCCCAGTCAGATGTCTGTCCAGCCTCTGTTTGAAGACTTCCATTGAAGGAGAACTCACCACTTCTCGTGGCAGCTTGTTCCACTCATTGATCACTCTAACTGTCAAAAAGTTTTTTCTAATATCTAATCTGTGTCTCCTCCCATTCAGTTTCATCCCATTGCTTCTAGTCTTTCCTTGTGCAAATGAGAATAAAGTTGATCCTTCTACAATGTGACAGCCCTTTAGATATTTGTAGACAGCTATTAAGTCTCCTCTCAGTCTTCTCTTTTGCAAACTAAACATTCCCAAATCCTGCAACCTTTCCTCATAAAACAGGGTTTGCAGACCAGTCACTATTCTGGTCGCTCTTTTCTGAACTTGCTCCAGTTTGTTGATGTCTTTTTTTTAAAATGTGGTGCCCAAAACTGGACACAATATTCCAGATGAGGTCTGACCAAAGAGGAGTAGAGGGAAATAATGACTTCACGTGATCTAGACTGTATGCTTCTGTTAATACATCCTAGAATTGCATTTGCCTTTTTTGCTGCTGCATCACACTGTTGACTCATATTCAGTCTGTGATCTATTAGTATACCCAAGTCTTTTTCACATGTGCTGTTGCTTAGCCCTATTCCTCTCATTCTGTATATGCTTTTTTCATTTTTATTGCCCAGATGTAGTACTTTGCATTTTTCCCTGTTAAAAACCATTCTGTTAGTTGCTGCCCACTTCTCCAGTGTATTTATATCTTTTTGAATCCTCTCTCTTCTCTAGTATTAGCTATCCCTCCTAGCTTGTGGAATTGCACATATTTTTGCTATTTCACGGCACGTGAATTTTTTTTCCCCGTTTTCCAGCATATGGTAAAATCAATGGTGTCGTTCAAAAGTACAATTCGTCTTGCAAAAAACAGACCCTCACGTGGCCATATTGACGGAAAAAAAAAAAAATTACGGCTCTAGAAGGTAGGGGAGCAAAAAAAAACAAACAGAAAATCGCAAGGTCGTAAAGGGGTTACGACCTCCGCCGTACTAGTACGGCGGAGGTTGCTTACCTCCCTTCTATGTGGGTTCCGGCGCTGAACGTTCATCTTTCCCAGGACATGTCGACTGTTTTGAACAGCTGACATGTGCCCGCAATAGCCGCGGGTGGAATCGTGATCCACCCGCTGCTATTAATTAACGTACACTTCCGGCTATCGGGCCAGAAATATGCACACCGGTGACATGCATCACGTGTTCACAGGTCACCGGTGTGTTGGCATGACATCAGTGCCAGATTGCTGTGAGCGCCACCCAGTGGTTGGTGCTCATACTAAGTGAGGTATTCTGCTATATAGAGGCGATCTGATCATTGCCTCTATGTATTAGAGCCGATTGGGTTGTAGCAGCTTCTAGTCTCCCATTATTGAAGCATGCCAAAAGTTAAAGAAAAGTGTTTTTAAAAATATAACACAAAATTACATAAATATAAAAGTTGAAATCACCCCCCTTTCATCCCATTCAAAATAAAACAAAATAAAATCAAATGTACACATTTGGTATCGCCGCTGTTCAGAATCGCCTGATCTATCATTAAAAAAAAAAAAAAGACTAACCTGATTACTAAACGGAGTAGTGAGAAAAAAAAAGTCAAAACGCCAGAATTTTTTTTGGTCGCCGCGACATTACATTAAAATTCAATAATGGGCGATCAGAAGATCGTATCTACACCAAAATAGTATAATTAAAAACGTCAGCTCGGCATGCAAAAAAGTAAGCCCTCACCAAGCCACAGGTCACGAAAAATGGAGACACTACGGGTATCGGAAATGGCATGTGTTTTAATTTTTTTTTCACCACTTCAATTAAAAAAGAACCTAGACATGTTTGGTGTCTATGAACTCGTAATGACCTGGAGAATCATAATGGCTGGTCAGTTTTAGCATTTTGTGAACGTGTTAAAAAAAAAATGTTAAATTGTACTTTTTTTTGCAATTTCAACGCACTTGGAATTTTGTTCCCATTTTTGAGTACACAATATGGTAAAACTAATGGTGTTGTTCAAAAGTACAAGTTTTCCCACAAAAAAACAAGCCCTCACATGGCCCTAATGACAGAAAAATAAAAAAGTTATGGCTCTGGGAAGAATGGGAGCAAAAACAGAAAAGCAAAAGCGAAAAAGGGCAGGGTCTTGAAGGGGTTAAAGACTTGTCCTGTTTCCACACTCCTCCAGCAGCAGCAGCTCATCTCCAGGGAGAACATAAGGATTGCACCTTGAAATTCAAACTAACTGTATCCTTCCAACAGATGATATCTGGGGATAGTCAGGAAGCCCCCCATACACATTAGACTGTTGTGTATATCAGCGGGTTTTTTTTTGTTTTTTTTTAGAAATCCGATATGCAAATCAGGTTATAAGTGCGTCAGGGGTGTTAGTGCACTTGAAGGAAACAGACCAAAATGCATTGACACGCCCCTAGTGCACTTCCAGCCTGATTTGCATATGGCTCCTGTGTTAGTTTTCTCACGACTGGCACATCGGATCTCTACATAAAAGGTATCCTTCTTTATTGTGTTCAAGCTCATGTACAGACAGTTGTGCGCACCATGTGGGTATGCTATTGCTGTATTTATCTGCCCCCTCTTTTCCATCACAGGCAGGTGCTGGTCATTTTGTCTCAGCTGGAGGGGAATGCTGGCTTTTCTATTACTCATCGACTGGCACACCGAAAAGCTAACCAAGCTTCTCTGAATGACTGGATGTCCAGCAAAGGCACTCACAGCCCTCCATTGTCTCCAGACGTGTCCGGCTTGCATGGTCCCCGACCTCTCTGACGGATCCAGGAGAGATTCCCTGGTGCGAGGAGCTTGATTGCCTAAGTTGAGTGGGAGCACTTTACAGACTAATAAACAATTCCCGGAAAGTAACACTTGAAATCTACTCAGGACTTTTATCCTGTGTAAACAGGGACCCTATCCCATCCGGCCCCCTATTTTTTTTTTTTTTTTTTTTTCATTTTAATGTACCACACTGTAGACATGAAACTGGGATCGTCCTGCACCCCAAAATAGTCGCGATGTGCCCTTTGTTGTCTTATAGCGCACAATATAGAGGCCACTGTTATTTTGGGGTGGGGGGGTTGGTTCTGTTTCTTACTTTGATATATATATCAATCAGTCAAATTTTTTTTTAACATTCATTTTAATCCTTTTTGGATCTCTGCGACAGGATACTATGGCTGCTAGTGACCCTATGACACCCTGCTATATGCATGGATGCGAGCTTTAACAAATCCAGCGGAGGAGAAACGGCGTAACAAGACCGCCGCACCCGTTGCCTACCTGAAACATGCAGTGCATCAATCTGCCACATTCCTTTTTACTTGCATCCTGCCGCCTTACCCCCCGAGTCTTAATGATCACACAGAGCTTAACGATCACACATCAGAATAAGGGCGATGTCACCTACCCATCATGCAATAAATCACAAATCTCATATTTTTTATAGTCTGCTAAGGAAAATGCAGCCATTTTACCAGAGATAAAGAAATCCTGCACATTTGCAAAACAGGGTAAGTATAAAAACTGATCAGCGTCGGAGATGATAGTCTTTTAAATGCAATTTCTATATATGAATGTTACTTTTCCCACCATTTATCATCCCACCATTGAAACTCCGTTGGCTGTATTGCAGAAATATCCCCTACAAGCCCCTTCCCCACCAACGAAGACTACTATCCCCCATCAGATCATTATATTGGCTATCTACCAATGATCGTCTTAGAACTAGGATTTGCCAAAACATTGACTGGTAGGGGTATGACCTCCACAAGTTGAGACCTTTGTTTTTTGTTTTGTTATTCCATGCACACAGGTACTTAAAGGGAATTCTTCACTAGTATAAAAGTTAAAAGGCCCAAGGTAATAAAAGAAAACTATACAGCCCTTCAGACTGCCGCCGCTCCTCTGTGTCCACCGCCAGCCTGCTTACGTCAATATTCGGCGGCGTAGTCACTGCAGAATATTAGCGGCTACCATTAGCTGAACCAAAAGTACAATCTGTTTTCTTGTTCTGTCGAAATGTGAAGGTTTTAACTGAATGGCAGCCACAATCCTGTGTCCATTAAGATTCACTTTTAGGCTATGGGCCCACGTAGCGTTTTAAAACGCACAATGAAAACCGGACTCCTTCCCAGAAATCGTGCGTTTTTTTCCGCGTGATTTTACCGCGATCTTCTCAAGCACTTTCCAAGCGATTTGAAGCATCGTTTGGAAAGTGATTGACAGGTTGGTCACACTCGTCAAACATAGTGTTTGACAAGTGTGAGCAGCTTTTTACTATTGAGGCCGCCTATGCGGCATCAATAGTAAAAGATAAAATGTTAAAAATGATTAAAAATCGGGGTATATTTACCTTCCGACGTCCCGCGCTGCCATCCTGGTCCTCAGCGTTCCCAGCGATGCCTTGTGAGACCTGTGATGACGTTGGTCTCGCGTTACTATAGCGATCTCGCGAGACCACGTCATCACAGGACCTTGCCACAAGGCATTACTGGGAATGCAGCGCGGGACATCGGAAGGTAAATATACCCCGATTTTTTTATTCTTTTTTTTTACAGGGGTATGGTACCCAGGGCCTGGAGGACAGTCTCCTCTCCTCCACACCATGGGTACCAACCGCACATGAGACGCTTAACTTCCCGCATGGTGGGCATAGCCACATGCGGGAAGTAAGCGATTCTCATGCATTCCTATGGGTGCGGAATCGCGGCAATTCTTTGCGATTCTGCACAAAAGAATGATCATGCTGCAATTTTTTCTGCGATGCAATTCCGCCGCGGAAAAAGCGCAGCATTAGCACTGCATGTGCGGAATGCCATAGGAATGCATGGGGGGCATTCTGTACACGATTTTTAACCATTTTCGCTTCGAAAATCGCGGCAAAAACGCTTAAAAATTGCATCGTGGGCACACAGCCTTATAGTATCAGAGAACCCCCTTAGGCTGTGTGCCCACGTTCCGTTTTTTAAGCGTTTCCGCTGTGCTTTTAGACGCTCGTTTCTGCTGCGGAAACGCCCATGTTATCCTAATTGAATCCCACATGTTGTGCCAATGGTGCGTTTTTTTTCCGCTGCGGAAACGCTTAGCGGAAAAAAACGTAGCATATTCACTAATTTTGTGGAAACGCGTGCGTTTTCGCATACATACAATTGTATTGCAAAAACGCATAGGAAAACGCATGCTAAAACGCTTAACAAAAGCGTGTCATAAAAGGCATGCGTTTTCCCGGGAAGAGGGTGCGCGTTTCCGCTCAGGAATACTCTGCATCAAAAAAGCAACGTGGGCACACAGCCTTAAGCACGTGTGTGGTCGCAGAATTGGCATAGAGGGCCATTTAAATTTTATGGGTCAGTTTTGGCATCCCCTAGCAAAAACACACTTTAAAAGATGGGAATACCCTTTTTAATGTTACATATGCACATTTTAACCAAAAATTACAGGCAGTAATGAGAGACATGGTGGTGCGAGGGCTGATAAATTGCTTGCCGACAAGACGTACAAACCCACTATTTGTTATAGGGATGGGGGGTCCGCTGCTTCACACGTTTACGTCTCAGGGAAAGAAGGGCTGCTCACTCATTCCCATCCCATCTAGGATTTCCCCCTCGGTCCACCTTACTACACAGGGGTTGTCGTTTTGTTTGTTATATACCATGTTGTGTTCATGTATATGGTTTATGCTGGAGAGAATTGTACCTAACGTGCTGTATATTATGTGACATGATGACGACTGCCAACTGTGGGCACTAGATCGGTGCAACCATTGCTGTGATTCCGCTGGTGAGGGACCACCATATTTTTTGTTTTTTTTTTAATTTTACAAATTGTATGAATTCCATATTCTCACTTTTTGTCATTAGCCATTAAGGACTATGCAAAATGTCTGGACCACCACCGCTTTCTTGTGTTTGTACGGGAAGGTATCTTTTATGCATTAAATGACTCTCAAAATTGTTCGCCCTCAAAGCATTGGCCCTTAAATTTAGTAATAATATCGCCAATGAGTAACGAGTCCACGTGTTGTCATCCATTTTTAATGGTGTATTTGCACATCTGTGTATCGCGGTCTAAGCATGGACCGTGATTAACAGATCGGCTGCGGGACTCCTGTTCCGAACTTGACAGCCCCATTGATATGGACAGTCCTGAGTGTCACGGTCCGAGCACAAACCGCCATGCACAATGTGTGAATGCCGCCTAAAGGTCTCTTTCTAGGTAATATGGGTGCAAGCAACACATCCGCTAGGTCAGCTCACATAGTTATCAAGGCTGCGTTTTTTGTGATGTCCATTGACCTGTGCTACCGTGGCCATTCAGGTGTAATATTGACACTATGGCCATATAAGTGAGCTAATGGGAGCTGTAATGGTGGATATTGTGGCTACCACCTGTTGGGATATACGGTACATCAGAAATGGATGAATTACATTTTTGGCAGCTATAGCACTTCTCGGCCATAATACACCTACTGCGCCTGCACCTTAAGACAAACGACATTATCTTTCCAACCTTCATCACATATGCTGCCTATCTGTAAAAAAAAAAAAAGACCAAATGCTTTTTTTTTTCATATTTTATTTTCTCAATTTTTAAGATGGTCATGTCAACGTACCAACACACCCCTTCATACGATTCAGTGTATGGTATAATGGAGGGCATTTATGAATATATTGAATTTATGTTTACTGAACTTGTCAATGTCAACTATTTTGTGCATAGGGCAGTGACTGAGTAGAGTTTTTGCTTTTTTTTCAGTCATGAACTACTGTCCACAAAATGGCTGCCTGTTTTGTGTGTAGATGACAAATTGTCATGTATGAAATCTCATGATGTCCATAGCAACCAATCAGAATTCATTGTTCATTTCTCTAGTGCTGTATTGAAAATGAGAGCTGCGCTCTGATTGGTTGCTGTGAGTCATTTCTCTGAGGTAAATGAGGCCTAGTGTTTCCTGAGAGCCCTGAGAAGAAATTTCTTTTATTATCTGTATAATTCGCCCAGATTAAAAAATGTTTATTTCTACCAAAGCTGCTGAACCATTTTGGGCCATGGAACCTTTTCTTTTTTTTTTTTAATAGAAAAAAAAAATTTATTTCATACTTCAACCAATAGTATTTTTTACACTTCAAATTGCAGTTTAACATGATGCCAAAATGTCCCCTGCTTGTAATTATAATGAACCAGCATTGAGCTTATTTTATATATATTTTTAGCCTTACTTTAATGTAGAGTCAAAACTCCCTTTAAGAGGCTAAAAAATGTTTTCAGTTTGACACTAATGGCCACATTTTCAGCCATTTAGATTTTTTTTTTTACTCAACTAACATAAAAGGGTCCAATGTTAGAACGATGTAGAAAGGGGGGAAAAAAAATGGCGGTTGCCCACAGCAGCCAATCAGATACTAGCTTTTATCTTTCCAGTGCAGTTTAGAAAACGGAAGCTGCAATCTGATTGGTTGCAAGGGTAAGCCCAACAGATGCCATCATGGTACATAGGGCCCAGTGTCGTGTTGTGGCACAGCTAAGGGTTAGGGAATCCAGTGGTCCACGCCTCATCACTACTTTCCTACTAGGCCTTTCTTCTCCCCCCAGATAGGGTCCCTGGTCTCCCTCCGTCTGCCACAACTGGGAAATATTTGAAACGTGTATATATTGTTCAGCTGTAATAAATCAGAATGCTATTTTATCAACTTATATACTCAGATTGTATAGATAGCTACATTTTGGGTGGCCTACGCTCCCATCTCAGGTTCTTTCGGACCAAATAAAGATTTTGTTTTTTAAAGATGTCTCGTGTTGTGTCTATGAAATTACTTGTAAAAAAAAGTAGACCCTTAAAGGAGCATTCCTTTCATCGGATTGACTTCATCAAAGTTTGTTTGTAAGAACTTGCAACTCTTATCTGCCTTTTACTGAGCTAATATCAGCTGATTTATGACCCACAAACCACATCAAAAGAACTGTCTTTTACCTATGGAAAATTCAGCTAAGTTAGAAGCTCACTGATGGTTTCTCAGTTAACTCATTCTGCAGCCAGCAATAACGTGGAACACCGAGGCTATAGAACGCAAAAGCTGCAACATTTTTTAATGAAATCTACTTGCAAAGGATTATTGTAGCCCAAAATGCATGCATTTAAGGACAAAACATGACCCCCAACGGCTGTTTTTTTTATTTTTTTTTTTATTTATCCATATCTCACAACTTAAGGGGTATTTATATGAATGTGCATAAAGCAGGCCTAGTTTTAAGGACATAAACTGTGCAAAGGCTCTTTTAAAAAAAAAACAAACAAACCAAACTTGTGTGCCTAGCTGCTTCTCTAGTGTACAGTGGGGCAGTACAGACCAAACTAATGCAAGAAAGACCAAATATACCACCCTCCCCAATGGCTTACAGATTACGCTGATTTTCCCACAGTGATGCAGTTCCCATTGAAATCAATGTAATGTAGAGATGCATTGGGTCCTCCAGAGCGTTCGGACCTTCAGTATAGCAGTTCTCCACTCTGGCCAGTAGATGAGGTTCCTTTATGGCACCCATCTGCCACCTCATATATTAAAGAGGACCTGTCACTCAAAAAATAAAATTGGATTAAATACTTTGTAACAATCCCTGAGCTTTCCTGATTATCCTGTTGTTTTCTGCTGTGCTGCTCCATTGCCGAGTATTCAAATTTTGAAGCACAGTATGAGAAATCTCTGCTTGTAGTGCAACTGGGCGTTTCTTGAGTCTTCTCTAGAGGGGGCATGCGCTTTCACCCCTCCCTCCCATACACAGCCAATCGCAGCATCTGAGATTGATAGATATGATTGGAGGAGTCTGGGAAGGGTGAAAGCAAACTCCCCCAGAGAAGACTGGAGAAATGCAGTTGCACTACAAGCAGAGATGTCACATACTGCCCTCAAAGAACAACAAATGTGAGTATCTCTGCAAAGGAGCGACGCAGCGCAAAACGAAAGAGTGTCAGAATCAGGGGAGTGCAGGAATTTTTTTTTTACAAGATATTCAAAGATTTTTTTTTTATCTAAATGACAGGTTTTTTTTTTTTTTTAACTTTGGGTGATTTTTCTTTTCTTTAAACTAAAAAAATAAATTCTTTCATGGCCGTCTGAAAATTCTTAGTGGTTTTAATCAGATCTTGTAAAACTGGTTCATCCAGCTCAATCTGGATTTGTTAACGGCTATAAATATATCAGATAATGGGATCATAAATATTATTAAAATGATCCCAGTCAGGTACGATCTCCAAAACAACAAAATACCTTTTAGTACTCTCTGGACCGCGAATGTGGAGCGCCACTCCCAGTCAAAGGAATACTAAACTTAGACTATATCGTCTATACAATACAGCGGTTGTCAGGCCACAAGTGAATAAAAACCTATACAAACAGAATGCGTCTCACAGTTTTAGGGTTTGCTACAGAGTATTTATATTTTTTAACTCCTCTCCACAGGATGTAATATTTCCTGGGGAAGGTGAGGATGATGATGGAGTTGTATTACAGATGGCGCCGATCTTTGATCGCCTCTGTTTAATCACTGAAATGCCTCTGTCCATCTCCGACAGCACCATTAAAGGGAATCTGTCACCCCATTATTGGTCTATAAGAAGCTGCCACCGCCATCAGGGGCTTGTCTGCAGTATTCTGTAATGCTGTAGATAAGCCCCCGATGTAACCTGAAAGATAAGAAAAATAAGTTATTATACTCACCCCGGCGTCCGGTCCAATGGGTGTCGCGGTCCGGTCCGGCGCTTCCCATCTTCTAGAGATGATTGACGTCCTCCTTCTTCTGCCGCAGGTCCTGCGCAGGCGTACTTTATCTGCCCTATTGAGGGCGGATAAAGTACGCCTGCGCAGGAGCCGCAGCTGAAGTAAGAAGGAGGACGTCCTCTCTAGAAGATGGGAAGTGCCGGACCGTGACACCCACCGCACCCGACCACGCCCCCCCCAGTGAGTATAATCTAACTTGTTTCTCTTCTCTTTCAGGTTACATAGGGGACTTATCTACAGCATTACAGAATGCTGTAGACAAGCCCCTGATGGCGGTGGCCACAGCTTATAGGCCGAAAATGGGGTGACAGATTCCCTTTAAGTGGGACGCCCTTATTAGCGCCATTCGCTTCCCCCCCACAATGGAAGGAGTACCATGAAAGAATGCAAATAGAAAAATAAAGCAAATGGTAAAAATAAAGGTTTAAAAATATATATTTTTGAAGGTGTTATTCTATCTTTTTTTTCTCTTATGGGGCTTAACCTGCCCCATATGGTCTGCCTGTTCTTCCCGGCGCTCAGAGTAGTCACGGGCCGTGCCTGCCAGCAATTATTGCTGCTTCATTTGACCTTGCATCAATAAGTCTCTTCCAGGCTGATCTGTCCTTGGACCATCACTGCAAATGTCATGCTGACTGACAGCCGGTTCCCCACTGCCTAACTGCGGGGAGCCCGCAGTCAATCAGCAAGGCATCGACCGTAACACCCCCTTCGACAGAGTAGAGTGGAATGAGAACACACTGCTCAGTCAATGTGACATCACTGGAAGTTGCAGAATCGCCGGCACTTCTATGATTGCTCTATGCTGGCAGAGATCTGTACAGGACTGGCAGGTAGCTGAGCCCCATAAGGAAAAAAAAATAAAGTCCCTATGGCCTTTAACACATTTCCAACTTTCTTTTAAGCCGCTAAAATAGTTAAACTATAATTTTGGTATCACCATAATTGTTTCCAGGTCATTTTTACCGTACAATAAATGCAGTAAAATCTAAACCCAAAAAACAGTGTCGGAGTTGCATTACTTTTAGCTTTTCAGCATCTTGTTAATCCACATCTCACCAGCAGGGGGTGAACTTGCACCGCAGACTGTTTTCTCACCCTAGCCTGCACTGATAGGGCTGGCATATAATATTATGACCTAATGATGCTGTAGTCAGGTTTAATGTCCTGTAGGGAGGACATGTTGTCTAGATGGCTTTGCATCCATTTCGTGCCATCAACAGTGTTCCAAATTTGTTCAGAGGCCAAAAATATTGTTTTTTGTTTTTTTTAAGGATTTGTTCGCCCATGGGACTGACTGCCAGCCTGGCATGCCGGCAGGTTCATGCGGTGATTATAATTGCAATGAGTGTGCCGAGTACCCAAAGGAATGAACTGGTTCAACTTAATGGGTGCGATTCACTTGGGTCGAGTTGTTTCTGACACTTGTATAAAATAAAAAAAACGGATAAACTATTTTCTTACTGTGTCCTGAAAATGTGCTCTTTTGCCCACGGCACCCAGTGAAATGCTATGGGCAGCATTACTTTAACTGGACATGGTTAGTAAAAAAAAATAGATATAAGGTATTAAAAAAAAAAAAATAACATGGCTGGTTTATTTTAGGAACAGCGCCACTTTTGACTACAGGTTGTGTGTGGTATTGCAAGTAAATGTGACTAAGCTGCAATACTGCGCACAGCCTGAACATAGGTGTTGTGATTTTTTTTTTGGAAGCAAAAGGAATGTTTTTTTAATTTAATTGGCTTCCCCTTTAAATCACTGTGCTATATACGGGGGGGTTAACTAGAACTTGCTGACAAACAAACATTGTGTAAGGAATTTGGCCGACAGATCTAAATCTATGCTTTAGTCAGGCCTTAGGAATTATTTATACAGCGCCGTACGATTGTACAGGTCTTAAGACACTGTATAAATAAGATCAAACAAAAGCAGAACTTTAAACTTTAGAAGTCAACTTTTCTTTGTTCGGTTTCCTAAACGAAATTGTAACTTTCGGTAAAGTTTTTTTTTTTTTTTTTTTTTTTTTTTTTTTAAAGCCCATTGGTTGTGTCTGGCGTCAACTACTTTGGACTAGGCTGCAATACCAGACACAACCTGGGTATAAAAGTGGCGCTGCACTCGTCCTTGGAGTTGATATTGACCATGATTGAGGAAACCTTGTAGCCCTTCAACTGTTGCGTTACTTCCACTTCTAGCACACCCTGAATATCAGCTAAACCTTCCCTTATTCTCCCCAGGTCTGCTCGGAGTGTATGGTCTATGATACGTAACTTGTTTTTCACTGGATGACCCCTTTATCACTTGCTGATTGGCACGTGTCCCTTCGCTGGGAGCTGCAACAATTCGCAGAACTGGGAATTTTTATCCATGTTTCACGATGGCTCGGTAGGTAAGGCATTGAATCGCCACTCATTCTCTATGGGCAGTGAATGGTACTGCGGTCAAGCATGTGCACTTCTGTGGGGTGTGGAGGGGGGGCATTCCCAGTTCTGCCAATTGAAAGGTCCCACAGAACTTGTTTTCACTAGACTACTCCTTTAACTCTTTATCCCGTGGATGGTGAAGTGACTCATAAGGTCAGCAAGATTCAAATTGTTGAGCCAACTATCCTAGCGGTTACAGCACAAGGGCACAATCTTGACAGGTACATAAGTATTGAGGTCCCAGCAAAGAGCAAACAGATGAACGGCATACTAGGGCACACAAATCACCACATTACCAGACGGAGCTATTTAGCTGAAGTATTGCGGCATATAATTCAGTCAAAAAATGTAGGTGCTTGCATGAAAAAACATGAATATTTCAATGTGAAGCGAAAAAAGAAGAAATATGCAGCACTCACCGATATGGCTGAAAAACTGTGCGTCCGGACAACGGCCGTTTCGCGATTACTCGCTTCTACGGGTCCCGTAGAAGCGATTAATCGCGAAACGGCCGTTGTCCGGCACCTCCCTCCCCTAGCATTCCTCTAACGTCCCGCATGTCCACACATTTGATGGAATTTATGTGAAATAAAGACGCAGTTTTTCAGCCATATCGGTGAGTGCTGCATATTTCTTCTTTTTTCGCTTCACATAAGTATTGAGGTGCAGATCTTGGCTGTTACATCACAGAATAAAGGCGCAGAGCTTGGCTGTTACACTCCTCCCAAATCTTGAGGCGCAGAGCTTGGCAGTTAGAAATCAGATTAAAGACAATGTACTTGGCAGCTGCACATAATAGTTAAAGGGGTATTCCATCTCAAAGATCCTGTCCCAATATGTAGTAGCTGTAATAATAATATTAGCAAATAACTCCAATTAGACATGTAGTATAGTTTTTCTGATTCTCTGTGTCTCTTTTCTCATGTGCAGGCATTGCAGGACCTGTAGGTATCCATGATTTCGACCACTAGCAGCTAGCTAACTAACTGTCCCTACATCAGTGGTCATAACCATGAACACCTAAGGGCCTGCACATGAAAAAGAGACATAGAGATTCAGAAAAACTATACTACACTTCTAATTGGAGACATTTGCTAATATTATTATTACATCTACTACATATTGGGACTGGTTCTTTGAGATGGGAATAACCCTTTAAGGCAAAGGGTTTAGCAGTTCATCTTCCTAAGTATTGCGAAGCAGAGTTTGGCAGTTGCATAACAGAATAAAGACACCGTACTTCATAGTTACATATCAAAGTTAAGGCACAGAGCTTGGCTGTTATACCCCTCCCAATTATTGAAGTACAGAGCTTTGGAGGTTGCATAACAGAATGACACATTACTTGCCAATTATGCATCAGAGTTAAGGCACAGAACTTGGTAGTTACACATCAGAGTGGACACACAGCTTAGTAGTTACACATCAGTTAAGGAATAGAACGTGGCATGTTATGAATAGGTCACCGAGGAGGAAAGCAGGAATAGGCTAGGACACCAGGAAACCAGAGGGGTTGGTAACTCAGCGGATTGCAGACCCCTGATCCTAACAACACAACTAGCAGTAGCCGTGGGGCGTACCTACGTTGCCCTAGATGCCTCGGCACAGCCGGAGAACTAACTAAGCTTAAAGTAAGATAGGTGAAATCTAAACTGCCCCGGAGTAGAACCTCAAAGAAATAACCCCCAAACATATATTGTCGGTGAGGCGCAGGCAGAAAATAGACTGAGCAAATGACGGGGCCCAAAGTGTCTATATAGGCTAGGAAAGGAAAGACACTGTCTGCAATCATGCAAAAACCCTAAAACATCCAACACGACTGATGTACAAAAAACACTGAGGCCTCACGAACTCTCCCCCACTAGATCAGCATTCTAGTGTGAACTGGCAGCAAAGAAAAAAAGACTAATAAAACAGGGGACTGACCAAACTGACACAAGCTGTAACATAAGGAGCGGGGTCCAGCACAGCCCCAGCAGGGAGCACACTGAACCCTCACAGCAAAGCAGAAAGAGACAAAACCAGATCAGATGCAAAGGATTAGCAAATGAACAACTTAACTGAAAAATGCAGGATCAGGCAGGAGACAGCAGACCTCAAAATGCACAGGAAGAAACAATCACCAGCAGCAACTGAGGGAAGCCTGCTCACTTATATCCTCCCAGTCAATAACCCCTGATTTCCAAATATCGTCATCAGGTGGCAGACTTCTATCCACCCGGCCAGCTCCACTACCTGCAGTAACCACCAGAGAGAGCCCCGACTCATAAGTCAGATCAAGAGAATTCACAACAGTGGCAGTTACATATCAGTTAAGGCACAGAACTTTGTAGTTACACATCAACGCTGATACAGAGCTTGGTAGAAGAGAACCCGGTCTGCATGATAATGTAAAGTAAAGATATAACTGTAATGGTGCTGTGTTACAGATTAAATTCATACATTTGGTGAAGAAATCCACTTTCTGGTTCTTCTTTAATCACCATTTTATGTTTTATGATATTTAGATTTTGATTTTGGTGTGCAGTGCATTGGATCTTCTACTCCTGCCTTCTCTGAAATCTCAGCAGTGACCAGTTATTGAAAGAACGGAGGCAGGCAGAGGGACCAGGGGAATCGCAGGCAAGGAGGAGATCTATATAGTAGAAAATGTTAAATGATGATTATACAGAAACACAATAAAGCAGAATTATTCACGAAAAGAATCAATGCACTGAATATTACAATGTCACTACAGACATGTCTTTATGTTACATTACAAAATCAAGCGGACAAGTTCTCTGAAAGGCACAAAGCTTGACTGTTACCGCATTGAGGCACAGAGCCTGGCAGTTACAGAACAGATAAAGAAAAAATATTTGGCAGTTACACATCAGAGTTAAGGCACAGAGCTTGACGGGTACACTCCTCCCAAGTATTGAGGAGCAGAGTAACAGAATAAGTCTACAATACTTGGCAGTTGCACATCAGCGTTAAAGCATAGAGCTTGGCAGTTACACATCACAGTTAAGACAAAGAGATAGGACATTGCACATCAGTTAAAATGTAGTTGTTGCACACAGCATTGAGGCACAGAGCTTGGTGGTTAGGTTACCCGTAGAGTTGACACATCCAGCTTGAAGGTTATACTTCAGACTTGCGACATTGAACTTGGCCATTAGCACGCAACAGGAAAAATCTTTTGTTCTAGTGTACAAAGTAATTCACAACAGGAACAGGCTGGCGCAGTTACCATGTCAGGTCATTTTTATTTTCCCTGCACAAGTTACAGGCTATAGACTGGAAGTCTGCAATATCCAAGGCCATCTATATTCACAGAATACTCTCCAGTAGTCAGGGGAGGAGGTTCACTGTTGAATCGTAGGTTGCTAGTCCTCTACAAACAATGAATGATAGGCACAGTAACAGTTCCTAAAATTGTATTAAGCAGCCACTATTTATGTCACCGGTGATCCACAGTTCAAGAATATGTTATGTAGGTTGCAACAGTTCTCAATAGTGCTCCTCCATAAAGGGGTTGCCTGGTTTAGTAAAATTTAAGGTTGCAAAGAGTGTCATTTATCCTGAAGGACCCAATGTTTCTGTGCATTACATTGTCAATCAACGGCATGTAATACCTCGCTTTTCCCATTGGAGGCGCTACAGATGAATTAAACCCTTACTGCTATCTTCATAAATATCAGCTAACATTAAAATATAAAGTGATCATCTTTTTGCTGGTGGATTTTTTTTTTTTTACAAAAGGATTATATGTAGTAGAGGATCAGAAAATTTAAGGGACACGTAGAAGTAAATAGTATATTTAATTAAAGGAAAAAATGCAGAAAAAAGAGGGAAAATGATAGTGGAGAATGTCTTAGTGAAAGAGAGAGAAGATGCTGGGATGAAGATGGGGTCCGTCCTGGGAATGCTTGCGGGGTTCAGCAGACGGAGCTATGTCCTGTCTGTCTTAAAGCAACTTCTTCCCATGTTGTCTTCCTGAGAAAACAGATTTCTCGTCAGAAGCCTCTGTCATCTTCAATTATGATTAGTGCGAAAGACGTCCAGCTGGAGTCGGCCAGGCTAGGACATGGGAAGTGTGCGCGCACAGTACAGCCGTACATTAATATCATTATTATGCTAGTTACATGCAGTAAATCATGACCGACGCTCCTACAAATGAAGCCCCCCGTGTATACACCTGTGTTCCTGCAGGGGTCTTCATAATCTTCACTTGTGCTGCGTGGGATTTATCACTTCACAGGACAACATATAGGAGATCTCACATGCAACTTCTTGTCCCAGGGACCTATAACAATCCCATCATTAGTATTTGTCACATGGGGAGATATATTTTTCTAGAAAAGACATTTTAATCAAAAATAAAAAAAATAAATAAAAATGGCATGTTAGTTTTTGCTTTCTGTTTTTCGCTCTCGCTCTATATTTTCGACATTGCAGCATCAGACAGAATGAAGAAGAAATGAAATGAGCAGATGCCCCCCAGTACATGTGAAAAACGATGCGTTTGTTAACTTGTGGTGCGGGTTACCAATCAACCTACGGAGGAGCCGGCGTTAGTAGAATACAGAGGATGGCCGAGGTGCAACGGTGAACGTTTACGGTGCCGTGCAAAAGTTTTAGGCAGATGTGGGGGAAAAATGCTGCACAGTAAGAAAGCTTTCTCAAGACGAAGTGTCAATAGTTTATTTTTTTTCCAGTTCACAAGAGTCAAAAATCTAAATTCCATCAGTATTTGGTGACTACCCTTTACCTTTATCAGTTCTTCTTGGTACTTGTCCTTTGTACACAGTTTTTGAAGGAACTCGGCAGGAGGTTGTACCAATCAACTTGGAGAACTGATCCCAGATCTTCTGTGTATGAGGCTTGTGAGGATCCTTCTGTCTCGCTATGTGATCCCAGACATACACAATGATGTTGAGATCAGGGTTTTTGTTGTTTTTTTTTAAAGCCATATCATCATTCAGGACTTCTCGCTCTTCTTTAAGGCTAGCTCATACTGGCGTAAAACACGGCTGAGTGCTATGCGCTATCCTTAACTATGATCATTTCTTGGTGCTTGTTCAAAAGGGCCTGAACAGCACATCTTGGAATCCCAGTATACTGTGAACTCTTTTGCCTGGGAGACGCCTTTCTGATGCCGTATAACTACCTTGTGTCTTGCTGCTATGCTCAGTCTTGACATAGTGTATGACCTGTGACATGAAACTTTGTTCCACATCCTCACCTTTGCAGCAGAGTTAGGCTGCTCTTCACCCAGTTTTAAGCCTCCTACACATCTGTTTCTGTTGCAGTTAATGACTGTGTTTCTGCCTACATATGAATATGGTGATCTTAATCACCTGTTTGGTAACATTGGTTTTTCATAACCGTACAAAATCCCAGACTTTCTGCACATGTACCTAGAAGAATTGATTCTGTATTGAAAGGGCAGTCACAGGAAATACTAATTGGATTTAGGTTTTGCATTTTGATAAAAATGAACAATTAACTGCTATTTTTTACAGCATTCTTACTTTGCAGCATTTTTACACACTTGCCTAAAACGTTTACATAGAACTGTACAGTCATGGCCAAAAGTTTTGAGAATGACACAAATATTATATTTTCACATGATCTGCTGCCCTCTGGTTTTTATGTGTTTGTCTGTTGTTTTTATCACATACAGAAATATAATTGCAATCATATTATGAGTAACAAAAGGTTATATTGACAGTTAGAATGAGTTAATGCAGCAAGTCAATATTTGCAGTGTTGACCCTTCTTCTTCAGGACCTCAGCAATTCTCCCTGGCATGCTCTCAATCAACTTCTGGATCAAATCCTGACTGATAGCAGTCCATTCTTGCAAAATCAATGCTTTTATTTTGTCTGAATTTTAAGGTTTTTGTTTGTCCACCCGTCTCTTGATGATTGACCACAAGTTCTCAATGGGATTAAGATCTGGGGAGTTTCCAGGCCATGGTCCCAAAATCTCTATGTTTTGTTCCCTGAGCCATTTAGTTATCACCTTTGCTTTATGGCAAGGTGCTCCATCATGTTGAAAAAGGCATTGTTGATCGCCAAACTGCTCTTGGACGGTTGGGAGAAGTTGCTCTTGGAGGACATTCTGGTACCATTCTTTATTCATGGCTGTGTTTTTAGGCAAGACTGAGAGAGAGCCCATTCCCTTGGCTGAGAAGCAACCCCACACATGAATGGTTTCAGGATGCTTGACAGTTGGCATGAGACAAGACTGGTGGTAGCGCTCACCTGGTCTTCTCCGAATAAGCCGTTTTCCAGATGTCCCAAACAATCGAAAAGGGGATTCATCAGAGAAAATGACTTTACCCCAGTCCTCAGCAGTCCACTCCCTGTACCTCTTGCAGAATATCAGTCTGTCCATGATGTTTTTTCTGGAGAGAAGTGGCTTCTTTGCTGCCCTCCTTGAGACCAGGCCTTGCTCCAAGAGTCTCCGCCTCACAGTGCGTGCAGATGCACTCACACCTGCCTGCTGCCATTCCTGAGCAAGCTCTGCACTGCTGGTAGCCCGATCCGCAGCTGAAACACTTTTAAGAGACGGTCCTGGCGCTTGCTGGTCTTTCTTGGGCGCCCTGGAGCCTTTTTCGCAACAAGGGAACCTCTCTCCTTGAAGTTCTTGATGATGCGATAGATTGTTGACTGAGGTGCAATCTTTCTAGCTGCGATACTCTTCCCTGTTAGGCCATTTTTGTGCAGTGCAATGATGACTGCACGTGTTTCTTTAGAGATAACCATGGTTAACAGAAGATAAACAATGATGCCAAGCACCAGCCTCCTTTTAAAGTGTCCAGTGGTGTCATTCTTACTTAATCATGATAGATTGATCTCCAGCCCTGTCCTCATCAACACCCACACCTGTGTTAATGGAGCAATCACTGAAACAATGTTAGCTGGTCCTTTTAAGGCAGGGCTGCAATGATGTTGAAATGTGTTTTGGGGGATAAAGTTAATTTTCTAGGCAAATATTGACTTTGCAAGTAATTGCTGTTAAGCTGATCACTCTTTATAACATTCTGGAGTATATGCAAATTGCCATTAGAAAAAATGAAGCAGTAGACTTTGTAAAAATTAATATTTGTGTAATTCTCAAAACTTTTGGCCATGACTGTAGGTACAGAAAGTTCTGCCTACTATGTAGCTACAGAGAGTATTACCTCCAATTGTATCTCACTTAACAATATAGGCACAGATGGTACTGTCTCCCTGTCTTTCCTTGTAAATGATGTAAGTACAGAAAGTATTAGTCCCGTATATTTCCCTGCAAATGATATAGGCACATATAGTACTGCCTTTATAACTTTCCCTGTAAATTACATAGTTAAATATTGTGCTACCCTTATATAATGTAGGAAGAGATAGTACTGCATCCTTGTCTTTCACTGAAAATAATATAGGTACAGATAGTACTGCCTGCATGTCTTTAGCATTTAAATAATGGACACACAGTACTTCAGTTAAGATAGGCACAGAACAGTTAGTATAGGCACAGAGAGTACTGCCTCTATGTCATTGCCCTGTAAATGATACAGGCTGGGATAGTATAAGTACAGATTGTACTGCTGTCTACTGGTAGGGTGAATTCACTAAGCCACAGATCAGGGTGAAAATACAGACAGAGGTCCATGGCACAGCAAGCTGCACTTGCAAAATCACACATGAAACAGCGAGGCCCTGCACAAGAGGCTATGCTGGACGACTGGCAAATAACCAGAGGAAGACACACCGGAAGCCTATGTGTAGACCAACACAGGAGCTGAAGATGTAAAGTAAACCATAAATTGCCACAGCCTAATGTGAACAAGTCCAGGTAACAGTTTGTTACTCTTACAGCAGATGAAGGGTTAACCAGCAGGTCTGAAGAGTAGCATATGCAGGCTATAGAAACCACAAGCGATGATTGCAGCTGGAGGAACTGGACAAACTGCAAAATAAATGGCAACTGAACACACAGTCGACCTTAGAGGGCCTTGGGTGATTATACACCGGACAACATGTGAAACCCAACATGAAGCATGGCAAAGAGCAGCCATAGAGGAGGGGAGCAGAGATCGGCCTAGAGTTGACAGGTGGCATAACACTCAGGGGTGTACCAATTGTGGCTGCAGAGGTCGTGCCTGTGCGGGAGAGGGGCCCGCTGCCGCAAATGACTATTTCAATTGGATGTGCATCCGAGGAAGTATACTCAGAGCTGAAATGCATTGTGGGGGAAGAGACCCGCTGGCTCCCTGCACTGTAATACATGCCGCTGGCCAATCAGAAGCCGGTAGCTGACATCAACGTGCCAGTCACAGACTGTGCATTGCAATTACGTCATACGTCGCCCATAGCTGGCATTCAGTAGTCAGCTTCTGGCTATAGAAGATGGTGCCGCATGCTGTGGGGGTGGAGGAAGGGAAGATTCATTTTTTTTCAAATGTATTAGAGAACAGCGGCAGAACAGGGAACATTATTACAGGATGGGCCCAGAAAAGGGGAAAATATACCAGGAAGATCCCATAAAGGGGGGGACATTATTACGGGCAGTGACTGGAAGTGCCCCATGATGGTGGACATTATACCAGGAACGGGCTCAGGATGGGGGACATTATTACTGGAATGGGTAAGGATGGGGAAATTACACCAGGATGAGGGACATTATTACTGGAAGGGACCGAAGATGGACATTATGCCAGGAAGAGGCCCAGGATGGGTGACATTAGTACAATATACAAGGAGAGCTGTGCGCTCCTGTTTGCCGAGCTGCGTGCTCCTGTCTGCCGATTCATTTGTATAGTAGATTGTCATGAACTCATTTTCTGCTCCACCAGTTGAGAGTTCCCCTTCCGTTCTCCCTCTGGTGGTGACAGGAGGTAGTGCGGTTGGTTTAAGTGGTAGTGATCTGCCACCTGATGAGGAAGATAACGATTGGATCTCTGGAGTATCAGACTGGATAAAAGACAGCCGACGCCCTATCCGGGTGCTGGTGATTCAGTCTGCTTTTCAGGTCCTGGACTTCAGCTCTCTTCCAGTCTTCTCAAGTTAAGTTTGTCTTTTGCTAATGTTCACACTTGCGCTTGTTGGTCAATTCAGTTTGTTGTGTAATCAGCCTGCCCCTGCTGGGGCTATGCTGAAATTCCACTCCTATTAATCAGTATTTGCCAATCTGATTTTTGTCCCTTATTAGATTGGCCTCTTTTTTGCTCTGTCTCAGAATATTTCAGAGTGCTGATATAGGTTTAGAAGTCTAGTGACTTCAGGGTCAATTTTGCTATCAGAAGTGTTGGACAATATTTTTGTAGGTTGTCTTTGGCAGATTGCAGACAGTGTCTTTCCTTTTCTGTCCTTTTTAGTTAGCCGGGCCCCATCGTTTGCTCAGCCTATTTTCCTGCCTTTTTTTTGTATTTTCATCTTGTTTCACCGTCAATACATGTGGGGGGCTGTCTTTCCTTTGGGGTCTGCTCTGGGGCAGTTAGTTTTCCTCTTTTCCTACTTTAGGCTTATGTAGTTCTCCGGTTGTGACGAGGCGTCTAGGACCAACATAGGAACGCTCCACGACTGCTGCTAGTTGTACTGCTAAGATCAGGGATCTGCAATCTGCATAGTTACCAACTTCTCTGGATTTCTGAGACTTAGCTTGTTGTCTTGCTTTTCCTCCTCGGTTTCCCATTCATAACAGTAGATGGAAATGTTGAATAATCCCTGGAAAGTGATTTTTACTGCAGGATAAGAGGGGAGATGATCGGCTGTGGTTATTAGATATGGAGCCCTAGCCTTAGGTGTCATATACATAAATGTATGATTTCATGGAAAACCATCATATCTGGAATACACTGTGCTTTATTCCTATCTGGTGGCAGTCACTTCACTATAAAGTGGTCCTCTGCATGGAAGAATATCGCTTTATCAGAAGGATCCATAATGATCAGCTGATCTCAGGCAGGTAAGTGTTCTATTTCCCAACAGCGCCACCACAGGGAAACTAGAGCATTACACATTGCCTATTAGGCTGTTCATGTTATACTCTTTGGAGCTGCCCTGGATAATAGATGGGATCATAAATAGCATGTTGGGGGTTGTAGCATCACAACAGCTGGAAAGAATATGTATCAGCAAGCAAATGTATGCTTTTGCAATGTGAATGATGGATCCTGTGTTATCTACTGTATATAACAGTCATTGTACAGGAGGAGGAGGAGGAGGAGGTGAGCTGTGACATCACCTATTGTGAATGGTGGATCCTGTGTTATCTACTGTATATAGAGGTGTTATCAGTCATTGTACAGGAGGAATAGGCGAGCTGTGACATCACCTATTGTGATTGTTGGATCCTGTGTTATCCATTGTATATACAGTGCCTTGCGAAAGTATTTGGTCCCCTGGAACTTTTCAACCCTTTCCCACATCATGCTTCAAACATAAAGATACCAAATGTAAATTTTTGGTGAAGAATCAACAACAAGTGGGAAACAATTGTGAAGTTGAACGAAATTTATGGGTTATTTTAAATTTTTGTGGAAATTCAAAAACTGAAAAGTGGGGCGTGCAATATTATTCGTCCCCTGTAACTTAATACTTTGTTGCGCCACCTTTTGCTGCGATTACAGCTGCAAGTCGCTTGGGGTATGTCTATCAGTTTTGTACATAGAGAGACTGAAATTCTTGCCCATTCTTCCTTGGCAAACAGCTCGAGCTCAGTGAGGTTTGATGGAGATCGTTTGTGAACTGCAGTTTTCAGCTCTTTCCACAGATTCTCGATTGGATTCAGGTGTGGACTTTGACTTGGCCATTCCAACACCTGGATACGTTTATTTGTGAACCATTCAATTGTAGATTTTGCTTTATGTTTGGGATCATTGTCTTGTTGGAAGACAAATCTCCGTCCCAGTCTCAGGTCTTTTGCAGACTCCAACAGGTTTTCTTCAGGAATGGTCCTGTATTTGGCACCATCTGTCTTCCCATCAATTTTAACCATCTTTCCTGTCCCTGCTGAAGAAAAGCAGGCCCAAACTATGATGCTGCCACCACCATGTTTGACAGTGGGTATGGTGTGTTCAGGGTGATGAGCTGTGTTGCCTTTACGCCGAACATATTGTTTGGCATTGTTGCCAAAATGTTTGATTTTGGTTTCATCTGACCAGAGCACCTTCTTCCACATGTTTGGTGTGTCTCCCAGGTGGCTTGTTGCAAACTTTTAACGGCACTTTTTATGGATATCTTTGAGAAATGGCTTTCTTCTTGCCACTCTTTCATAAAGGTCAGATTTGTGCAGTGTATGACTGATTGTTGTCCTATGGACAGACTGTCCCACCTCAGCTGTAGATCTCTGCAGTTCATCCAGAGTGATCATGGGCCTCTTGGCTGCATCTCTGATCAGTCTTCTCCTTGTTTGAGATGAACGTTTAGAGGGACGGCCGGGTCTTGGTAGATTTGCAGTGGTATGATACTCCTTCCATTTCAATATGATCGCTTGCACAGTGCTCCTTGGTATTTTTAAAGTTTTGGAAATCATTTTGTATCCAAATCCGGCTTTAAACTTCTCCACAACAGTATCACGGACCTGCCTGTTGTGTTCCTTGGTCTTCATGATGCTCTCTGTGCATCAAACAGAACCCTGAGACTATCACAGAGCAGGTGCATTTATACGGAGACTTGATTACACACAGGTGGATTATATTTACCATCATTAGTCATTTAGGGCAATATTGGATCATTCAGAGATCCACAATGAACTTCCGGAGTGAGTTTGCTGCACTGAAAGTAAAGGGGCCGAATAATATTGCACGCCCCACTTTTCAGTTTTTGACTTTCCACAAAAATTTAAAATAACCAATAAATTTTGTTCAGCTTCACAATTGTGTCCCACTTGTTGTTGATTCTTCACCAAAAATTTACATTTGATATCTTTATGTTTGAAGCACGATATGTGGGAAAAGGTTGAAAAGTTCCAGGGGGCCGAATACTTTTGCAAGGCACTGTAAATGTGTTACCATTTATTGTAATCATGTCTGTGTTGATAATGAGACTGCTGAATTGTCATCTGTACAGAACAGGATGTACAGTACGAGTCTAGTATTGAGCCTAGTGGCCAGTGTGATAACTGCAATATCTATGAACTGTATTAGTATAGATTGTGCTATGGACAATGCATATGTCGATGACTCCACCGTTGTATAACATTGCAGCTTGCCGCCTCAGTGCATAAATGATGCAGAGCTAATGAGTTGATTGACAAATTCAGCTCTGCTACATCCATAGCTCGATTTCTCATGTTTCCTGGCTGCTGTCATATACCGCACACCTACGGATCGTCTCGCCGTCATCCCCCTAATATTCAGACACGACTGCACTTGAGTCACCGCTCAGTCCGGCGTCCATCCGTCTAGAAGCCGCATCCGACTGTCACACCTAAGTCTATTTGTGTCGGCTGCGCTCATTACTCCGGCCCATTCCTCCTCTATGGGGGGCGAGCGTCTCTCGCTGGTTTGAGTTGGGTATGTTGGGGTCACGGTGTTGTGTGATGCACCCCCCTCTCCCTCCTGCCTCGCTCAGGTAGGGGTGCAGTGCTGTGGGGCGAAGCACAGCCAGGATGAGGCGCGGGGCTGAGGATTGGATGTGAAAGCAATTAAAAGGGCCGTGTTGTGGTGGCTGCAGGCTGGCTCCAGGCGCTGGGGGGAACTGCCAGGACCGATAAGGTGCTTCATTTCTCTGTCCTAAACACTCCCCTCAGAGGCCAAACTGCATCTCGTAAAGTCCTAGAGGTTCGCTAGACCTAGACAATGCCGAAATGTGGGCTCATACATTCGGCACCGCTCCCCCCCTCCTTTCCTTTTAATGCTGCCTTTAATTTTAACTATTTTGCTGCTAGGCACCTAAGTGTACATCCCAGCGCTGCGGGACCCCCTTACAGAACAAGCACTATTTTAGGAACCTCTTATGTCGGACACTCGGTTCCCCAACCGATGGTCTGAGAATATTCAGGCCGATGGCCCTCATACTAATACACCGGGCGATATACGGCCGTACCAAAAACGCCCCTAAATATATTGTCCCATTATCATCCTATAGGCTCCTGAAGAGATTTGGATCCGCAGCGTCAATTAACAATACTGATGTAGCACACACGGATTTAGGGGTCAGTAAAAATTGTGCAAAATTGCCCCAAATTATCGAAATGGCACTTTTTGGAACAAAGCTAACCTCAATCGCCACCCATCAGAATTCTGCTTAACCCCTTTTCCGTTTATTTGCGCTTTAATTTTTTTTTCTCCCCGGCTCTATGTTTTGTTTTTTTCTATACATTGTTTATTTTTTTAGGGTGGAATGAGTTATAATTTCTAATACCACCACCATTTTTTTTTGGGGGGGGGTAAAAAAAAAAAAAAATCAGGAAAAATAACTTTTCTTAATTTTTCTGCCTTTAGAGCTGGGTCAGGGCTTCTTTGTTTTTGTTTTTTTTTTACGTCAAGTTGTAGCTTTTATTGATAACTTTGGTTCACATGAGGTGTTGATCACTTTTTGTTGAATTTTTGGGGGATCAAAGAGCAGTAATTTTTATGTTTAGGTATTTTTCTTCTTTACTGTCTTGGCTAAATATTGTTATACTTTATTTAAATCGGCCTTTTATGGTCTTATCCACTTTGCCTTTTTTATTTCTTTATTTTTAACTGGGGAAAATTGTTTTAAAAACACACACACATATATATATATATATATATATACTCCACTTTAACTTTTAGTCCCTGGCAGGCCCTGCAATCGCTTGTAGTATATATAGCTAGTTTGGAGGACCCGGATGGCGACAAGTGGGGGCGATGGGGCCCTGAATGAACGCTCCGGCCGGACTGGGATTCTTATACATGGAGTTGCCAAATAAAATCAAAAAAATGTCCCCAAGGACTGGGAAAAACCATTAAGTGCAAACATATATTCCCATTAAAACATCTATTTTCATAGATATTGGATAAAAAGTCACCAACCCAGTGTAATAAATAACACAAGCAAAAAAAACACAATAACCTGTCCAAAATCCCTACAATAGCCTGCTGTCCTTTCCTGACAGTGGAGGTTGGCACCCTAAAAAGATACGATATTTGGTGCCCCCACTCCGCGGCGGCTATCCCAGGCTAACCCTATTTGCCCCTAATGATCTATAGGTTGGAAAACAATGGGCATAGTAACGGGATGAAGGATAGATCTTAAACAAGAGTAGACAGATTATATACATAAAACAGTCAAAGACAATGCCTTGTAATCATATATCAACCATGAGACAAAAGTGCACCTAATATAAATAGCACAAGAACTGGGGTAAGTTCTTGTGCTATTTATATTAGGTGCACTTTTGCCCATTGTGTTCCAACCTATAGATCATGAGGGGCAAATAGGGTTAGCCTGGGATAGCCGCCGCGGAGTGGGGGCGCCAAAAATCGCATCTTTTTAGGGTGCCAACCTCCACTGTCAGGAAGGGACAGCAGGCTATTGTAGGGATTTTGGACAGGTTATTGTGTTTTTTTGCTTGTGTTATTTTTAGCCAATATCTATTAAAATTGATGTTTTAATGGGAGTTGTCAAATAACCCTATACTATGGTATACAGAATCCCTAAAAGTCAAATTTTACTAACCCATGGACACTATGGAGGAGAAATTCATCATAAAAAAGTATTTTTGGGGTAACTTTTTTCTTTTTTTAATGGCAATTGATACATTTGGCTCACACCTACCAAATCCCAAATTACACCAAGTTGTTCAAAGAGGCGAGAGCAGCGTAAAAGAACAAAAAGTAGCAAAGGTTTAAGCAAAACTCTCTTGCAAAAATTTTGGTTACCAACAACGAAAAACTGTTGAAAAACCCTTGATAAACACCATCCTAGAGGCGCAGTATGGCCCTTTGGAATGTGTTTACTGAGGATCAGTCAGTGAGCTCATTCTGATGGTCTACTGAGACTGTTTGTAACTCTCTTATCTGTCTTTTTCTGGGCTCCTCTCAGCTGATTTATGACCACAGACCACATCAAAGTTAAATGTCCGGGGGAAACAAAGGCCTGTAAAAGCAAAACGGTGCAACATTTTTACTGTAACCCAACTGTAATTTTGCTGTAAAAAAACAAAAACAAAACAAAAACAAACACGCAAAAAAAAAAAAAAAAACTAATTCCAGAGCAGCGAGCGTGAGATTTCTCTGGCAGGCTGAGGGTTAAGCAGAAGTTCAGGCGCACTGACTGTTAAACTCTTTCTCCAGGCGCACTTGGTGGCTCTTCACTTGTGAAATGTCCCTGTCACTTGACGTTAGGCTCCACATTACCAGAGCAGGCCGCGCTGTGCGCTCGTTAACGCCACCCCTGCTCTTGTCAGCACTTGTAAACGAGAGGTCAGGGGCAGCGGCCTCAACAACATGGAGCCCCGAGGGAGAGCGAGAGGTGTCAGCGAGGATGCAGGAGAGGTGTATGTGCGCAGAAATGTCTAACGTGAGCAAATCACTATAAAACAGGAGACAAAACGCAGATTTATATAGATATAAAAATTCTGTGGTATCAAGTAATCTCCGTACCCCATGGCGAAACGTAGGCAATGGTCAACACTGAGCTGTGGGACTATCAAATACACATTGGTATCATTCATACAAACAGACATACACCCCCCACATACACACTCATATATACACAGATATACCCTATCCCACACACATACACACATACAGTGGGTACGGAAAGTATTCAGACCCCTTTACATTTTTCACTCTTTCATTGCAGTCATTTAGTAAATTAAAAAAAGTTAATTTTTCCTCATTAATGTGCACTCTGCACCCCATCTTGACTGAAAAAAAAAACAGAAATGTAGATTTTTTTTCTAAATTTATTAAAAAAAGTAAAACAGAAATCTCCCATGGTCATAAGTATTCAGCCCCTTTGCTCAGTATTAAGTAGAAGCTCCTTTTGAGCTAGTACAGCCATGAGTCTTCTTGGGAATGATGCAACAAGTTTTCCCCCCCTGGATTGGGCATCCTCTGCCATTCTTCCCTGCAGATCCTCTCCAGTTCCGTCAGGTTGGATGGTGAACGTTGGTGGACAGCCATTGTCAGGTGTCTCCAGAGATGCTCAATTGGGTTTAGGTCAGGGCTCTGGCTGGGCCAGTCAAGAATGGTCACAGAGTTGTTCTGAAGCCACTCCTTTCTTATTTTAGCTGTGTGCTTAGGGTCACTGTCTTGTTGGAAGGTGAACCTTCGGCCAAGTCTGAGGTCCAGAGCGCTCTGGAAGAGGTTTTCATCTAGGATATCTCTGTACTTGGCCACATTCATGTTTCCTTCAATTGTAACCAGTTGTCCTGTCCCTGCAGCTGAAAAACACCCCATAGCATGATGCTGCCTCCACCATGTTTCACTGTTGGGATTGTATTGGGCAGCTGATGAGCAGTGCCTGGTTTTCTCCACACATACCACTTAGAATTATCACCAAAAAGTTCTATCTTTGTCTCATCAGATCAGAGAATTTTATTTCTCATAGTCTGGGAGTCCTTCATGTGTTTTTTTAGCAAACGCTATGCGGGCTTTCCTATGTCTGGCACTGAGGAGAGGCTTCCGTCAGGCCACTCTGCCAAAAAAACACCCGACTGGTAGAGGGCTGCAGTGATGACTTTGTGGAACTTTCTCCCATCTCCCTACTGCATCTGTGGAGCTCAGCCACAGTGATCTTGGGGTTCTTCTTTACCTCTCTCACCAAGGCTCTTCTCCCACGATTGCTCGGTTTGGCTGGACGACCAGGTCTAGGAAGACTTCTGGTGGTCCCAAACTTCTTCCATTTAAGGATTATGGAGGCCACTCTGCTCTTAGGAACCTTGATTACTGCAGAAATTATTTTGTAACCTTGACCAGATCGGTGCCTTGCCACAATTCTGTCTCTGAGCTCCTTGGCCAGTTCCTTTGACCTCATGATTCCCATTTGGTCTGACATGCACTATGAGGTCTTATATAGACAGGTCTGTATCATATACATACATGCAAACACATACTCATCAATATACGAGTATACATACATCCATATTCGAATCTATAACATACATACACACATCATATACATACTCAAAAGTATACATACATATCCACAACTCACACTATCCAGTACATAAACCTACAGAAATCAAAATACAAACAGTGGGGAAAATAAGTATTTGATACACTGCCGATTTTGCACGTTTCCCACCTAAAAAGAATGGAGAGGGCAGTCATTTTAATCGTAGGTACACTTCACCTGTGAGACACAAAATCTAAAAATAAAATCCAGAAAAATCACATTGTATGGTTTTTACGTAATTAATTTCCATGTTATTACATGAAATAAGTATTTGATGCAATAGAAAACCAGAACTTTATATTTGGCACAGAAACCCTTGTTTGTAGTTACAGAGGTCAGACATTTGCACACACTACAGCATGGATTTTGGCCCACTCCTACATACAGATCTTCTCCAGATCTTTCAGGTTTTGGGTGCTGTCGCTGGGCAACATTGAGTTTCAGCTCCTCCAAAGATTTTCTAGAGACTGGCTAGGCCACTCCAGGACCTTGAAATGCTTCTTACGGAGCCACTCCATAGATGCCACGGCTGTGTGTTTCGGGTCATTGTCATGCTGGAAGACCCAGACACGACCCATCTTCAATGCTCTTACTGAGGGAAGGAGGTTGTTGGCCAAAATCTTGCGCTACATTGCCCCGTCCATCTTCCCTTCAAGACGGTGTACAGTCGTCCTGTCCCATGTGCAAAAAAGCACCCTCAAAGCATGATGTTTCCCTCACCATGCTTCACAGTTGGGAAGGTGTTCTTGGGGATGTACTCATCATTCTTCCTCCAAACACGGTGAGTGGAGTGAATACCAAAAAGTTCTCTTTTGGTCTCCTCTGACCACATTACCTTCTCCCATGCCTCCTCTGGATCATCCAGATGGTCACTGGCAAACTTCAAATGGGTCTGGACATGTGCTGGCATGAGCAGGGGGACCTTGCTTACCCTGCAGGATTTTAATCCATGACGGCGTAGTGTGTTACTAACAGTAATGTTTGAGACTGTGGTCCCAGCTCTCTTCAGGTCATTGACCAGGTCCTCCCATTTAGTTCTGGGCTGATTCCTGACCTTCCTTAGAATCATCCTTAGCCCATGAGGCGAGATCCTGCATGGAGACCAAGACCAAGGAAGATTGACGGTTATCTTGTGTTGCTTCCATTTTCTAATAATTGTGCCAACAGTTGTTGCCTTCTCACCAAGCTGCTTGCCTATTGTCCTGATGCCCATCCCAGCCTTGTGAAAGTCTACAATTTTATCCCCGGTGTCCTTAGACAGCTCTTTGGTCTTGGCCATGGTGGAGAGGTTGGAGTGTGATTGAGTATATGGACAGGTGTTTTTTATACAAGTAACGAGTTCAAACAGGTGAAATTAATACAGGTAATGAGTGCAGAGTAGAAGGGCTTCTTACAGAAAAACTAAAAGGTCTGCGAGAGTCAGAATTCTTGCTGGTTGGTCGGTGATCAAATACTTATTTCATGCAATAAAAATGCAATTTAATTATGTAAAAATCATGCAATGTGATTTTCTGTTTTTTATTTATTTTGTTATTTTTAGATTCTGTCTGTCACACTTGAAGTGTACCTACTATAAAAATTACAGACTTCTATCTGGGAAAATGTGCAAAATGGGCCGTGTATCAAATACTTATTTTCCCCACTGTATTTGTACACACATACTTGCAAACTTTTTGTTAATGTCTGTTCTGTGCTGATCATAGAGCAGACACAGGAGGTCCTCTAGCTGGTGGTCTTGCTATAGGGGGTCCTGACCTTACAGTCACATCAGGGTCCTGAAGCCTAAGGGGGCCCGAAGGCCCCCAGCTACTGATGTGGACAGCAGTACTATAAATGACATATGATGATGGGGGGCTTTTAGTAACACTGACAAAAAGGAATTACCAACAAGCAAATTGGCAAGGAGCAGCATACTGTGTATATATATTAGATCTTACTTTTATATATTTAGTATTCTTGTTAGGAGGAGGAGGGGGGAGCCATTCCTACACAGATCAAGTGCAATGTGAACAGTGTTTCTATTTACCTATGTACATTTAATTCATAAAATGATTGCACATCTCAGGATGTAAATCACCAGAGATAGAACCAGCAGGAAATACTGGCAGAATTCAGCTCGGAACGTCACTGAATTGTGAGCGCAGCTCTGACGTATAAGGGTATAAAGCTCACATTCAGTCTTTGCAGGAGGGCAAACCACAGCAAATACTGGAGTGTTGGCAGGAAAAATGCAGAGAAAAACAAGCAGGTGTTTATTGCATTCCAGATGCATTTTTCCCATATTCATTTGAGTGGGGGAAAATGCTGCAAAAACGCAGAAAGAATTGACATAGAACTGCTGCCAATCTGCAAAAATAAAAAGCAGCACGCGCAGGAGAGTTCAGAAATCTCATTTACTTTTCTGTACATTTTATCTCAGCAAAAGCACAACATGTAAATATATTCTAATTCAGGATGTAACTGATCAGTAATGTATGTACACACAGTGACTGCACCAGCAGAATAGTGAGTGCAGCTCTGGAGTATAATACAGGATGTAACTCAGGATCAGTAATGTAATGTATGTACACAGTGACTGCCCCAGCAGAATAGTGAGTGCAGCTCTGGAGTATAATACAGGATGTAACTCAGGATCAGGAATGTAATGTATGTACACAGTGACTGCACCAGCAGAATAGTGAGTGCAGCTCTGGAGTATAATACAGGATGTAACTCAGGATCAGGAATGTAATGTATGTACACAGTGACTGCGCCAGCAGAATAGTGAGTGCAGCTCTGGAGTATAATACAGGATGTAACTCAGGATCAGGAATGTAATGTATGTACACAGTGACTGCGCCAGCAGAATAGTGAGTGCAGCTCTGGAGTATAATACAGGATGTAACTCAGGATCAGGAATGTAATGTATGTATACAGTGACTGCACCAGCAGAATAGTGAGTGCAGCTCTGGGGTATAATACAGGATGTAACTCAGGATCAGTAATGTAATGTATGTACACAGTGACTGCGCCAGCAGAATAGTGAGTGCAGCTCTGGAGTATAATACAGGATGTAACTCAGGATCAGGAATGTAATGTATGTATACAGTGACTGCACCAGCAGAATAGTGAGTGCAGCTCTGGGGTATAATACAGGATGTAACTCAGGATCAGTAATGTAATGTATGTACACAGTGACTGCACCAGCAGAATAGTGAGCGCAGCTCTGGAGTATAATACAGGATGTAACTCAGGATCAGTAATGTAATGTATGTGCACAGTGACTCCACCAGCAGAATAGTGAGTGCAGCTCTGGGGTATAATACAGAAGGTAACTCAGGATCAGTAATATAATGTATGTACACAGTGACTGCCCCAGCAGAATAGTGAGTGCAGCTCTGGGGTATAATACAGGATGTAACTCAGGATCAGTAATGTAATGTATGTACACAGTGACTGCACCAGCAGAATAGTGAGCGCAGCTCTGGAGTATAATACAGGATGTAACTCAGGATCAGTAATGTAATGTATGTACACAGTGACTGCCCCAGCAGAATAGTGAGTGCAGCTCTGGAGTATAATACAGGATGTAACTCAGGATCAGGAATGTAATGTATGTACACAGTGACTGCGCCAGCAGAATAGTGAGTGCAGCTCTGGAGTATAATACAGGATGTAACTCAGGATCAGGAATGTAATGTATGTACACAGTGACTGCGCCAGCAGAATAGTGAGTGCAGCTCTGGAGTATAATACAGGATGTAACTCAGGATCAGGAATGTAATGTATGTATACAGTGACTGCACCAGCAGAATAGTGAGTGCAGCTCTGGGGTATAATACAGGATGTAACTCAGGATCAGTAATGTAATGTATGTACACAGTGACTGCACCAGCAGAATAGTGAGCGCAGCTCTGGAGTATAATACAGGATGTAACTCAGGATCAGTAATGTAATGTATGTGCACAGTGACTCCACCAGCAGAATAGTGAGTGCAGCTCTGGGGTATAATACAGAAGGTAACTCAGGATCAGTAATATAATGTATGTACACAGTGACTGCACCAGCAGAATAGTGAGTGCAGCTCTGGGGTATAATACAGGATGTAACTCAGGATCAGTAATGTAATGTATGTACACAGTGACTGCACCAGCAGAATAGTGAGCGCAGCTCTGGAGTATAATACAGAATGTAACTCAGGATCAGTAATGTAATGTATGTACACAGTGACTGCGCCAGCAGAATAGTGAGCGCAGCTCTGGAGTATAATACAGAATGTAACTCAGGATCAGTAATATAATGTATGTACACAGTGACTGCACCAGCAGAATAGTGAGCGCAGCTCTGGAGTATAATACAGGATGTAACTCAGGATCAGTAATGTAATGTATGTACACAGTGACTGCACCAGCAGAATAGTGAGTGCAGCTCTGGGGTATAATACAGGATGTAACTCAGGATCAGTAATGTAATGTATATACACATTGACTGCACCAGCAGAATAGTGAGTGCAGCTCTGGAGTATAATACAGGATGTAACTCAGGATCAGTAATGTAATGTATGTACACAGTGAATGCATCAGCAGAATAGTGAGTGCAGCTCTGCAGTATAATACAAGATGTAACTCAGGATCAGTACAGGATCAGTAATTTAATGTATAAACACAGACTCCACCAGCAGAATAGTGAGTGCAGCTCTGGAGTATAATACAGGATGTAACTCGGGATCAGTACAGGATCAGTAATTTAATGTATAAACACAGACTCCACCAGCAGAATAGTGAGTGCAGCTCTGGAGTATAATACAGGATATAACTCAGGATCAGTAATGTATGTACACAGTGAATGCATCAGCAGAATAGTGAGTGCAGCTCTGCAGTATAATACAAGATGTAACTCAGGATCAGTACAGGATCAGTAATGTAATGTATAAACACAGACTCCACCAGTAGAATAGTGAGTGCAGCTCTGGAGTATAATACAGGATGTAACTCAGGATCAGTAATGTATGAACACAGTGACTGCACCAGCAGAGTAGTGAGTGCAGCTCTGGGGTATAATACAGGATGTAACTCAGGATCAGTAATGTAATGTATGTACACAGTGACTGCACCAGCAGAATAGTGAGTGCAGCTCTGGAGTATAATACAGGATGTAACTCAGGATCAGTAATGTAATGTATGTACACAGTGACTGCACCAGCAGAATAGTGAGTGCAGCTCTGGAGTATAATACAGGATGTAACTTGGGATCAGTACAGGATCAGTAATTTAATGTATAAACACAGACTCCACCAGCAGAATAGTGAGTGCAGCTCTGGAGTATAATACAGGATATAACTCAGGATCAGTAATGTATGTACACAATGAATGCATCAGCAGAATAGTGAGTGCAGCTCTGCAGTATAATACAAGATGTAACTCAGGATCAGTACAGGATCAGTAAAGTAATGTATAAACACAGACTCCACCAGTAGAATAGTGAGTGCAGCTCTGGAGTATAATACAGGATGTAACTCAGGATCAGTAATGTATGAACACAGTGACTGCACCAGCAGAGTAGTGAGTGCAGCTCTGGGGTATAATACAGGATGTAACTCAGGATCAGTAATGTAATGTATGTACACAGTGACTGCACCAGCAGAATAGTGAGTGCAGCTCTGGGGTATAATACAGGATGTAACTCAGGATCAGTAATGTAATGTATGTACACAGTGACTGCACCAGCAGAATAGTGAGTGCAGCTCTGGGGTATAATACAGGATGTATCTCAGGATCAGTAATGTAATGTATGTACACAGTGACTGCACCAGCAGAGTAGTGAGTGCAGCTCTGGGGTATAAAAAAGAATGTAATTCAGGATCAGTAATGTAATGTATGTACACAGTGACTGTACCAGCAGAATAGTGAGTGCAGCTCTGGGGTATAATACAGGATGTAACTCAGGATCAGTAATGTAATGTATGTACACAGTGACTGCACCAGCAGAATAGTGAGAGCAGCTCTGGAGTATAATACAGGATGTAACTCAGGATCAGTAATGTAATGTGTGTACACAGTGACTGCACCAGCAGAATAGTGAGAGCAGCTCTGGAGTATAATACAGGATGTAACTCAGGATCAGTAATGTAATGTATGTACACAATGACTGCACCAGCAGAATAGTGAGTGCAGCTCTGAAGTATAATACAGTATGTATCTCAGGATCAGTAATGTAATGTATGTACACAGTGACTGCACCAGCAGAATAGTGAGAGCAGCTCTGGAGTATAATACAGGATGTAACTCAGGATCAGTAATGTAATGTATGTACACAATGACTGCACCAGCAGAATAGTGAGTGCAGCTCTGGAGTATAATACAGGATGTAACTCAGGATCAGTAATGTAATGTATGTACACAGTGACTGCACCAGCAGAATAGTGAGAGCAGCTCTGGAGTATAATAGAGGATGTAACTCAGGATCAGTAATGTAATGTATGTACACAGTGACTGCACCAGCAGAATAGTGAGTGCAGCTCTGGAGTATAATACAGGATGTAACTCAGGATCAGTAATGTAATGTATGTACACAGTGACTGCACCAGCAGAATAGTGAGAGCAGCTCTGGAGTATAATACAGGATGTAACTCAGGATCAGTAATGTAATGTATGTACACAGTGACTGCACCAGCAGAATAGTGAGTGGAGCTCTGGGGTATAATACAGAATGTAAATCAGGATCAGTAATGTAATGTATGTACACAGTGACTGCACCAGCAGAATAGTGAGTGCAGCTCTGAAGTATAATACAGGATGTATCTCAGTATCAGTAATGTAATGTATGTACACAGTGACTGCACCAGCAGAATAGTGAGAGCAGCTCTGGAGTATAATGCAGGATGTAACTCAGGATCAGTAATGTATGTACACAGTGATTGCACCAGCAGAATAGTGAATGCAGCTCTGGCGTATAATACAGGATGTAACTCAGGATCAGTAATGTAATGTATGTACAGAGTGACTGCACCAGCAGAATAGTGAGAGCAGCTCTGGAGTATAATACAGGATGTAACTCAGGATCAGTAATGTAATGTATGTACACAGTGACTGCACCAGCAGAATAGTGAGTGCAGCTCTGGAGTATAATACAGGATGTAAATCAGGATCAGTAATGTAATGTATGTACACAGTGACTGCACCAGCAGAATAGTGAGTGCAGCTCTGGAGTATAATACAGGATGTAACTCAGGATCAGTCATGTAATGTATGTACACAGTGACTGCACCAGCAGAATAGTGAGTGCAGCTCTGGAGTAGAATACAGGATGTAACTCAGGATCAGTAATGTAATGTATGTACACAGTGACTGCGCCAGCAGACTAGTGAGTGCAGCTCTGGGGTATAATACAGGATGTAACTCAGGATCAGTAATGTAATGTATGTACACAGTGAATGCATCAGCAGAATAGTGAGTGCAGCTCTGGAGTATAATACAGGAGGTAACTCAGGATCAGTACTCGATCAGTAATGTAATGTATGTACACAGTGACTGCACCAGCAGAATAGTGAGTGCAGCTCTGGGGTATAATACAGGTTGTAACTCAGGATCAGTAATGTAATGTATGTACACAGTGACTGCAGCTCTGGAGTATAATACAGGATGTAACTCATGATCAGTAATGTAATGTATGTACACAGTGACTGCATCAGCAGACTAGTGAGTGCAGCTCTGGGGTATAATACAGGATGTAACTCAGGCTCAGTAATGTAATGTATGTAAAGTAGTGAGTGCAGCTCTGGAGTATAATACAGGATGTAACTCAGGATCAGTCATGTAATGTATGTACACAGTGATTGCACCAGCAGAATAGTGAGCGCAGCTCTGGAGTATAATACAGGATGTAACTCAGGATCAGTAATGTAATGTGTGTACACAGTGACTGCATCAGCAGAATAGTGAGTGCAGCTCTGGAGTATAATACAGGATGTAACTCAGGATCAGTAATGTAATGTATGTACACAATGACTGCACCAGCAGAATAGCGAGTGCAGCTCTGGAGTATAATACAGGATGTAACTCAGGATCAGTAATGTAATGTATGTACACAGTGACTGCACCAGCAGAATAGTGAGCGCAGCTCTGGAGTATAATACAGGATGTAACTCAGGATCAGTAATGTAATGTGTGTACACAGTGACTGCATCAGCAGAATAGTGAGTGCAGCTCTGGAGTATAATACAGGGTGTAACTCAGGATCAGTAATGTAATGTATGTACACAGGGACTGCACCAGCAGAATAGTGAGTGCAGCTCTGGGGTATAATACAGGAGGTAACTCGGGATCAGTACATAATAAGTAATGTAATGTATGTACAAAATGCAGAGAAGGTGTTTGTATGTTTAGGTTACCTAAGTTTTGAGGAGTCCTAGAAAAGCAAACTGGCTAGTTAGATTGAGATACAATATACGATCAGGGAATATACGGTGGCTCAGTGGTTAGCATGGTTTCTTTGCCACACTGGGGTTCTGGTTTAAAATCCCACTGAGGACAATATCTTCAATGCCTTTTTATATTCTCCCCGTGTTTGGGTGGGTTTCCTCCGGGTTCTCCGGTTTCCTCCCACACTCTAAAGACATATTAATAGGGAATTTAGATTGAGAGCCCCAGAAACAGGGTGACATCTGTGGGAGATGTAATAGTAGCCATTTTGATTGTCAGATTTTCTCACCTTTGTGACTTTGACCTCTGTACAATTCAAGCAATAAAGTGTTGCCCCAACAGCGGCACTTATTGCCAAGAGGGCTGGTGCTCCTAATAAATACATCTAACTGGTTTTGGCTACCAGGGCGAGATCCTGTTGTGATTTCATGCAATGCTACCAGCCAGGCAGGGAATGAGCACTGACAGCCTGACAAGGGCGGGCCCCCTGAATCCTCCGCAGGCCGCAGACCTCACTTAGAACATATGGCACCGCTCTGCTGCCCCCAGCCCAATAATTACTGCTAACCACCAAGCTGTAGAGGGGTGCGCCAAGCTCAGACACACGCACTGCCATAGTGTGCTCAGAGCAAGAGCATGCGGGGAGGGGGCGAGAGGCGCAGGGTTAACCTATAGTGACAGAAATATATGTATGCGGAATAACATCATGTTTTCTAATGTTACAGCATAATGTGGAAATCTGCATTTACACTTGAAACTACGGTAATTACATAGCCTTGTAGGGGACAGGACATCAATATAAATTGTTCTTTTTGTTTTTAAAACAGTTCCTCCCTTGCCCCAAAACAATTTTTTTTAAATATGCAAATGAGGGTGTGCAGTGCACCCTCGGCGTGGCTAAATGCCTCGGTGCACTGTTCTACCCAATTATTCAGATTACCCCCATTCCTTTAGGAATCCAGCACTATCTGAAAATAGACTTCCATTATGTGATCACTGTCCCTGTGAAAAAGAAAGCACACAAATCACTCTCTCCTCGCTGTTGACATTGATCATTTTCTTTGCTATTAATTTGGCAGAGGAGAGAGCACACTAATCACTCTTTTATGACTTAATTCATTGTTGATCTCCTCTGCTATGACTTCATTGCAGCAGATAACACACAAAACACTCTCTCCTCACTCTGACGTTGCTTGTTTTTTTCTGCTATAATTTCGCTACAGGACCGAGTACACACCTCTCTCTCTCTCCTCTCTTCTGACATTGATCTTTTTCTCTGCTATTACTTTGGTGCAGGTGTAAAGGGGTGTGTAGGTGGGGTTTAGGATTTAGGACATAGATAGGAAGGATAAGGTAGTGACTGTGGATACATAGTGACATTAACGTAAGTGATAATGTTTAGGACTAGCCCATAGTGGGAGGGGATAGTGTTAGGGCAAGTGGCTGCTTCCTGTAGATAGTCAGATAGGGCCAAGGTTAAGTTTGTTTAGAAAGTGTGGGCTGAACAGCAAGGGAGAGTGCACATTGTTCTGGGAGGTAAGAGACCTTACTAAAATTCCCTGGGAGTTTATACTCCTTTAATGTCTGGAGCTTAAAGCTGTGATCCCCTGCTATAATGTCTGCATACATTTTTCCTCCTCCCCTGCCCAGGAGATGTGGTATGATCACACTATGTCCCTGCACAATCAGACACATCCATTACACAGTAAACAGCAGGGGCACATTTCTAAGATTATCTCAGCACAGGAACATTTTTTTTTAAACACATCCAATTGTGGAAATTATTATTATTCCAAGATCTATTGATTAAAATCTCCTTTAAAATTAACTATGTTCATGAGAAAACTCCTTTAAGGCTCTATTCTGATGCTATGGCGTGCACTTTCATCCCTTCTGTACAGAGGAAGATTGACGTGGAGATTTGTGTTTGAGAAGTATGAAACCTCGGACGTACTGCGGAATGGGCTGGGGATCCCTGGGACTGACAGAAGCAGTGGCAGCAGGGATAGTCCAAGTAGAACCGAGGGAAAATCTGGAAGTGTACCATGCTGTGGAAGCAAAAAAACGGAGAGTGTTGTGACCTATATTACTGTGCTGTATTATGATATACACGGATTGGTGAGTAAAGTCCTTTGTGATGAAACAAACTGGGTGTCCTTTGAATTATTTGCGGCGACCCTTGAAAATGGAGACCATGTAGAGTGCCAGGGCGACATGGAGCAGCAGCTCGCTCATGACTACCACCCTCTGGTACTTTACACAGGAGAAAGCGCGCAAATCACTCTCTTCTCACTTCAGATATTGTTCCTCTCCTCTGCTATTACTTCATTGCAGTAGAGAGCACACAAACCCCTCTCTCCTCCCTTATGACATTGCTTGTTTTCTCTGCTATTACTTTGGTGCAGGAAAGCGCGCACAAATCACTCTCTCCTCGCTTCTGACATTGCTCGACTCCTCCGCTAGTACTTCAGAGCATAAAAATCACTCCCTCTATGCAGCTGATATCGCTACACAGCAATATCTGAGCCATGTCAACAGCGAGGAGAGACGAATGTGTGTTCTCTCTCTTGCACTGAAGTCATAGCAGAGAACATGAGCAATGTCAGAAGCGAGGAGAGAGTGATTTGTGTGCACTCTCCTGTCTATATAATGGTTTTATCTTCAGGCTAGTACTCATTCTAGACTATCCTGTGCTGTGAATCAACATATAAGGAGTATCATCAATATAAATAAGTGGGTGAATGGTGCAGCAAGGCATTGAGCCACGGCGGGTGCACTATGCACTTTGACTTGCCTTTCACATTTAAGTTGTTTTTTGTGTCCAAAAGAGGAACAGACTTAAAAACAGAAATAATTGTTACTCCAACTCTTACAAGTCTATGTGGCTTGCTTGAAGTGTAAATGTGCAGTGACAGGCTCCCTTAAAGGGTTACAGGTCCGTTCCAAACTACGATATCCAAAATATAATTTTTTGCTGCACTTTGCAATTATCCTGCCCTGAGATTTCTATTTTTATGCTTTCCCCAATAGATGCCTTTTTGCAAAGGGAATTGCAGGGAAGGCACAGAACAAGTATCTACCCTACAACTTCTGGGAATGCATCCTGAGGAAGCCATGTTTCCGACTAACCATCTGGAGAATCACGTTAGTCTATTAGTAACATGGAATTCTTGCAGTTCCCTATTGTGCTTCTACCGTCAGGCTAAAACAGTAACATCCCGGTCCGGAGAGTATACAATTGGCAGAATCCGTGGTATTTGCGCATGCACTGAATTGCGCCTGCGCAG